>NC_025994.2:19210963-19257659 GCF_000442705.2 Elaeis guineensis
TGTATTTCAATTTAGCAAAACCTTGGCCAGGATAATCCATCAGATGGATTTGATATTTTGAAATACAATGTGGACAACCTGATCAGAGTTGACAGTTGAACTCTGGGTGTCCTATAATCATTTTGGTCAAAAAATAAATTATATGGAAACTATATCCGTATGGGTTCTAAGGATGTTGTTCTACACATTCGACCTATCGGTCGTCGGGTACCATTGCTAGATGGTCACTTCGATTGGTACAAAAATTTATTTCTGTGCTACCAGCTTAGGTTCGGACCTATGAGGTCACACACATTAGAGTTTATGATCGATCGGATGGTTGATCAACGATTAAGAATCGTTCTAGGGTTAAATGATCAATACGATTGACATTTAACCCAGTGCAAGTGTTGCAGGAGGATCGATTAGTAATTCGGTTGCTAGTTGGCTTAATTTGATTAAGCCAATGGGCTGAGATTAAGTCTAATTAAATATAATTTAATTAGATTTAGTTTGGGCTTGATTGGATCAAGTCCAATTGATTTATTGGATAAGCCAAGTGCAAGGAAAACTAGTCCTAGTTCAACTAGGACTTGGGTCAATCTAATTTCTAATTTGATTAAAAATTAAATCAGATTTAAATCTAATTTAATCTGATTAAATTAGGTTCTTAATTGGGTTAAGACCTATTTTAATTAGGTTGATCTAATTTTGATTTGATTTGGTTTGAGAAATCAAATTAAAACAAGTCATAAGATAGAATCCTAGTAAGACTAGGATTCCACCTTGCACCACATAAGCCTTCCCCATGCCCTCTCTCTCATTCAATGCCAATCTCCTCTTATTTTGTGTGACAAAAGCCCTCTCCCAGGTCTCTCCCACGTTCACAAAAGGTCTCCTCTCTTCTTTCTTACATGGAAGGTGGTTTGGATCAAATAAAAAAGGAATAAGTTTGGATTTCGAATTCTATGAGATAGAGTTTTAGAAATCCAAAACTCTTTCAATTTTGCATCGAATTTATCCAAATTTTTTTTAAAATTTTCATGAATTTTAGGGTATACATTGTGCACCCTTTTGCTGGTAATCCATGCATGAAAATAAGGAGGTTCTCAAGAGTTGGGCGCCCCTTATCTTGCCATGTTTGGATAAGCCTTGACTAGGTATTCGACCTAGACAAGGACTCTATCATATCTCTCTATATAAAATGAGTTTCCTCATGAAAGTTTCGAAGAAGATAGAGATTTGAAAGACCTTTGAGCCATCCAAAAATCAGAGTGAAAAATCTTTGGGTCATGGAGATATAAAAGACACAAGTTAGGGTGTCTAGAGAGAGAAACGAGAAGAAGAAGAGGGTCTTCTTCTAGGGTTGTTTGTTTTCATATCTTTCCTCCCTCCATCTTGAGTTTTCTGAGAGTGTCTCAGATCTAAACTCCTCCTTCTACTTTCATCTTTGGAAGAGTCTAAATCAAGAAGAAGGAGGCACCTGATCAACCATCAAAGAAGGATCAGCGCAGTACTAGCATACTGTGCTGATTTCCTGAAGCAGGACTTCTGATCGAGATTCGTGAGCTCGTGTGGATGACTCCTAGAGGCCGGATGCATGTGCGGCTTGCAACATCATCCTTAAGCTCGGATCAACGAGGTTAGAACGTCTAACTTGCAAGGTAATAGATCTGATTTATTGTTTAATACATACATTAGATGTAGTATAGAAACATGTTGATATGATCAACATGTAGTTTATGCTATATTTATATATTTTAATTTTGATTTAATACTATGTAATAATCATATAATAGGATCTTAGATCTAGGGATTCTCTAATTTTAAAAAATAAATTTTAATTTATTTTAATCTTCCGCTATATGATCTTGAAAAAGTTTCAAGATCTAACCCTGAAACTTAGATCTGGTTCCTACAATTGGTATCAGAGCCTAGGTTCTTTATTACATGATTATTTATACATGCTTAGATTATTTCTTAGATTAAATCTAATTTATAATCTAATTATTAAATTAAAATTAAAATTTTAGATCAATCATGAACTGAAGGTTGTCCTGCTGTAAGGTTTACCCCTTACAGTGCAAAGGTTGTCCTAGTTTGTGTAGATCTATCTTTAATCATAAATTTGTTAGATATGATCTAGATTAAATTTATGATTTATTAGATTTAAAAGATATTTAAATCTGAAATAAAATCTCTTTGTTAATAATTTTTGTGTAAAGAAATTGTTTAAAGTTGAAATTGTTTCAATTACATGAACCTGTTTAGATTAGATCTAAAGTAGTTTCATGTTTATTTCACTTGTATTTTGATTATGAATCAAACATGCAACATGGTTGGTAGAATCATATTGTAAAATTATTTTACCAATATAAAAATTATTTTTTGAAAAGCCGAACCCAACCCTCAGCCCAAAACTTAATTAAGAATTAAGAAGTTGTTTGATTAGGTTCTAGGATTGTGAATTGAAGAACCTAAGACACAAACTATAACACATTGGGTTAATGGGTTAGTGAAATTAGGTCCATTAATTGGGTTAGACCTATGGTTAGATTGAAGATGGACTTAATTAGAGAATTGACTAAGTCTAATCAATTGTTGTCTTAGATTAGGTCAAGGATTCTCTAGATCAATTACAATAGTTGTAGTTGGTCAAGTCCATATCTTTAACGAAAACCAAATGGACTTGATTCTTGATTAAGCGGTCTAGCACGAACTGTTAGGTTGATCTAATCGAAACTAATTAAACCAGTTGGTGTCTAAGGTAAACCAGACCAGTGGTTTTTAATTGGGAGCCCGCTTACCTGACCATTTCTGATGGTGTCTAAGGCAAGCTTTGGCAGACCCTCCCACTGATCGAACTTACCTGGCCTCTTGGTGAAATTATGTTTTGATGGATCACTTGACTATTCGAGCTGACCCATGTCAGCTAGGTAAATCAGTGTGACTGATTTAGGTGCTCCTAGACCAGCCCTTTTAATGGTCTCCCTTAAGCTGACTTGGTGAAGCCAGTGGGAGGATCATGATAAGCTAGTTCATCTGACCTCATCCTCTATATTATTTAAATTCTCTAAAATTATTAGATCCTTAAAATGATAAAGTTATAGAGATAACTGAGACATAGCCTCCCATTAAGGTGTTTGATAATGAGTCCATTAACTCAATAATCATTGCAGACCCAAAGGCCTAGTGCTTGTTGACTAATGGAATTATCACTCATCATATGACGACTTGGAAGTGTCTCTCTAATGGTGGTTAGGTGAGCCAACCAAAGTTGGGCTTAATCATTCGTTGGTTAAATACACCAAGTATGATCATGTTAATGGTTGGACCTAACTGGATCCTTACAGTGGAGGCCAAAGCCTACTGATTAGGTTTCTGGGGCAAAATTAAAATTACTAGAAATTATTTAGAGAAATAATTGGTTATGAACCTACTCTTAGATGTACATGGGTTGGCCAACCAAAGTTGGGCTTGTGTGCAGTCTAAGTGGATTCTAGTACCCACTAAAGAATTAGGGTAATTCTTCGAATTGGAGGTAGAGGCTACCAATTCGAATAAAATAGTGGGAGAAATCTTTTGATTAAAGTCCAAATCTTTAGGTTTAATGAATCAATTACTAATTAGGTGATGGTTCTCCTTTGTGCAAATATGGCCACTTCTTTATCGCTCCGATCATTGTTGGACAATGATAAGTTGGTAGGACCCAACTTCGGTAGCTAGTACCGAAAGTTGAAGATAGTCCTGGAGCATGAACGGATCCTATATGTGATAATGGATCCTGCACCTGAGGAGCCAGCTACCAATGCACGTGGAATAGTCAGAGACACTTACCAGAAGTGGCTCAGTGACCGACCACGGTGCGCTGTATCATGCTGGCTACCATGAGCGATGAGTTCAGTCGCAGATTCGAGACGGCTCAGCCAAAGAATATGCTTCAAGTGTTGGAGGATGCCTTTGGCACACCCGATGACGTGGAGAGGCACAAGACTAGTGCCATCTTCAACACCAAAATGCGGGATGGTGCCTCTGTCACTGATCATGTATTGTACATGATCGAGCTGATGGAACGATTGAGCAAGCTCGGCTTTCTCTTGCATGAGCAGCTTGGGAAAGATGCAATACTGAACTCACTGCCCAAGTCTTATCTCCCATTTCTCACTCATTATAGAATGACAAAGCCTGAAGTAAACTACCATGGGTTACTGGGATTGCTTCAGAACTTTGAGAAGGATCACCAACTTCACAAGGAGTCGGTGAACTTAGTGGGAGGTTCGTCTTCTGGTTCTCGACCTTTTAAGAAAGGGAAGAAGAACAAGAAGAAGAAAGTGAAGAAGGTGCAAGTTCAGGCTGGGACATCTGTGCAGAGCCAGACTAGAAAGATCAAGCCCGATAATAGTCTATTCAACTGGCAAGCACCCTAGATTAGATAGTGTATCAGATATCTACTTATGGCACTGTAGGCTAGGTCATATAAACAAGAACAGAATAAACAGATTGACTCAAGAGGAAATCCTCGAAGTCAGTGATTGTTAATCACTTCCAACCTGTGAGTTCTGTCTTCTTGATAAAATGATCAAGTCACCTTTTACTGAAAAAATGAGAGAGCTACTGAGCTCTTGGACCTAGTACATACTGATGTATGCGGACCCATGAGCACCAGTGCTAGAGATGGATATTTCTACTTTATAACTTTCACGGATGACTTATCCCGATATAGATATGTCTATCTGATAAAACATAAGTCGGATTCATTTGAAATGTTCAAACGATTCCAAAGTGAAGTAGAAAAACAAATTGGGAAGAGTATTAAAACTCTTCGATCTGATCGAGGAGGAGAATATCTTTCTAGTGAATTTTTCATATATCTAGGAGAGAATGGGATTCTCTCCCAATGGACTCCTCCAGGAACACCACAACATAATGGTGTGTCTGAAAGGAGGAATCGGACTCTGTTAGACATGGTCCGATCCATGATGGATTTTGCTAGCTTGCTGATATCCTTCTGGGGATATGCACTCGAATCGACCTGTTATCTATTAAATAGGGTTCCAAGTAAGTCTGTAATTAAGACTCCATATGAGATATGGACGAGACGTAAGCCAGCACTTTCACACCTTAGGGTCTGGGGGTGCCCGACCTATGTCAAACGATTAGTCACAGACAAACTTGGACCTAGGTCTGACAAATGCTCATTCATAGGGTACCCCAAAGAGACAAAAAGATATTTTTTCTACCATGCTGATGAACAAAAGGTGTTCGTCAGTCTTAAGGCAATCTTTTTAGAAAAAGAGTTTCTTGGTGAAGGAACCGTTGCCTCTAAGGTTGAACTTGATGAAGTTCAACAGGTAGAAGGACCGACACCAATAGCTGAACCTGAGTCGGATATGATTAGATCAGATCCGAAGCCCAATGTACCTGCACCATTAAGGCGATCCGGTAGAGTACCACGTCAGCCGGACAGATACTACGGTTTCTTGGTCCGAGACAGTGATCCCATCGAACTTGATGAGATAATGAGGATCCGATCACCTATATGGATGCAATGCAGAGACCTGATTTCGAGAAATATCTTGAAGCCATGAAATCCGAAATGGAGTCCATGAAGGTCAACGATGTATGGACATTGGTTGACCCACCTGAAGGGGTTAAACCCATTGGGTGTAAATGGGTCTTCAAAAGGAAGAGGGGCGCAGACGGAAAGGTGGAGACCTATAAAGCCCGTTTGGTCACCAAGGGGTATCGTCAACATATGGTATTGACTATGACGAGACATTTTTTCCTGTGACAATGCTCAAATCCATTCGGATAATGCTTGCAATAGCTGTCCATCTGGATTACGAGATCTAGCAGATGGATGTACAGACAGCTTTCCTGAATGGAGAGCTGACCGAAGAGGTGTATATGATACAACCTGAGGGGTTTACATCCACAGATGAGTCCAATGTGTGCAAGCTTCAAAGATCCATTTATGGATTGAAGCAAGCTTCTCGGAGTTGGAACATGCGTTTTGATAAGGTGATCAAAATGTATGGCTTCATTAAGAATGGAGAAGAGCTCTGCATCTATAAATGGACAAATGGTCCAGTTGTGATATTCCTTGTCTTGTACGTGGATGACATTCTCTTAATCGAGAATGACATCCCAGCACTATAGGGAATAAAAGTTTGGTTGTCATCACAGTTCTCCATGAAGGACTTGGGTGAAGCATCCTACATCCTAGGGATGAAGATCTATAGGGATAGATCTAAAAGGATGCTTGGGTTATCCCAGTCCATGTACATAGACACTGTGCTGAAGAGGTTCAGCATGGAGAATTCCAAGAAGGGCTATCTACCGATAGTCCAAGAAATTTCTCTCTCTAAGAAGGATTGTTGACAACTCCTGAAGAGAGAGAGCGTATGAGTAGAGTCCCATATGTTTCAGTCATGGGATCTATCATGTATGCCATGACATGTATAAGACCAGATGTGGCATACTCACTAGGAGTAGTGAGTAGATACCAATCTGATCCTGGAGAAAATCACTGGAAAGTGGTTAAAGCCATCCTTAAGTATTTGAGAAATACTAAGGACCAATGGTTGGTTTATGACGAGTCAGATCTGAAACTTATGGGGTTCACAGACTCTAGCTTCCAATCTGACCATGATGACAACAGGAGCATGTCGGATTATATTTTACTTTGAATGGTGGAGCCATCTGCTGGAAGAGTTCCAAGCAACATACTGTGGCGGACTCTGTTTGTGAAGCGGAGTACATTGCAGCATCGGATGCCGCGAAGGAAGCTGTGTGGTTGAAAAAATTCATCAACGAGCTCGGAGTAGCACCCTCCCTCGATGGTCCGGTCCTGCTCTACTGCGACAGCACTGGTGCCATAGCTCAGGCGAAGGAACCCAAAGCACATCAGCGAACGAAGCACATCTTGAGCCGCTTCCACCTGGTCTGAGAGATCGTGGATTGAGGTGACGTCGACCTTCAGAAGATCGATGAAAAGGAGAACCTGGCCGACCCCTTCACTAAAGCTCTGGTGATAAAGGAGTTCGACAACCACAAGTCGAAGATGGGTATTAGATACTGTGCCGAGTGGCTTTAGGACAAGTGGGAGTTGTTGGGAAATGTGTTCCAAAAAGTCAATCGTCAAGTTGTTGACGGTTGAGCAACCAAGTATTGTAATTGATTTATTAATAAATAAAATATATTTGGCATTTTCATCATAAGCTTTCATCTTCTAATGAACTCCGTTGTTATGATGAAGTCCTTAGGACTATTTAAGTTCGATAAAGAGAGGATTTATCGATTAGTCCTTAAAACTGTTCACGATCAAATGATAAGCTATTAATAAGGATGACAGCTTCTATCGAGCATAGGTCACTGTAGGCCATATGGGTTGGTTGTCCTCTTAACCAAAGAGTGTGGAGACACTGGTATGGCATACAGGTGAGATGTAAGGGTGATGGGATATAGGTATAAGTGTCCCTTAGATCTGAGATCGTCTCAGTGACTTGCAAGCAACTCACTGTGCTTTGGTACTAGACTAACTGAATTTCTAATTCAGGGACGGAAGGCTTCTGGGCACAGTCAAGTACTTGCGAAGTCAGAGTGTAATCGAGATGGGATTGACCACTCCAAGAGTTGGAGAAGAATGAGTCGCTGTATTTCAATTTAGTAAAATCTTGGCCAGGGTAATCCATCAGATGGATTTGATATTTTGAAATACAATGTGGACAACCTGATCAGAGTTGACAGTTGAACTCTGGGGTGTCCTATGATCATTTTGGTCAAGGGGATGAATTATATGGAAACTATATCCGCATGGGTTCTAAGGATGTTGTTCTACACATTCGACCTATCCGGTTGTCGGGTATCATTGCTAGATGGTTATTTTGATTGGTACAAAAATTTATTCCTGTACTATCGGCTTAGGTTCGGACCTATGAGGTCACACACATTAGAGTTCATAATCCGATCGGATGGTTGATCAACGATTAAGAATCGTTCTAGGGTTAAATGATCAATACGATTGACATTTAACCCAGTGCAAGTGTTGCAGGAGGATTGATTAGCAATTCGATTGCTAATTGGCTTAATTTGATTAAGTCAATGGGCTGAGATTAAGTTTAATTAAATATGATTTAATTAGATTTAGTTTGGGCTTGATTAGATCAAGTCCAATTGATTTATTGGATAAGCCAAGTGCAAGAAAATATTAGTCCTAGTTCAACTAGGACTTGGGTCAATCTAATTTCTAATTTGATTAGAAAATTAAATTAGATTTAAATTTAATTTAATCTGATTAAATTAGATTCTTAATTGGGTTAAGACCTATTTTAATTGGGTTGATCTAATTTTGATTTGATTTAGTTTGAGAAATCAAATTAAAACAAGTCATAAGATAGAATCCTAGTAAGACTAGGATTCCACCTTGCACCACATAAGCCTTCCCCACGCCCTCTCTCTCATTCAACGCCAATCTCCTCTTATTTTGTGTGACAAAAGTCCTCTCCCAGGTCTCTCCCACGTTCACAAAAGGTCTCCTCTCTTCTTTCTTACATGGAAGGTGGTTTGGATCAAATAAATAAGGAATAAGTTTGGATTTCGAATTCTATGAGATAGAGTTTTAGAAATCCAAAACTCTTTCAATTTTGTACCGAATTTATCCAATTTTTTTTTGAAATTTTTGTGACTTTTAGGGTATATATTGTGCACCCTTTGCTGGTAATCCATGCATGAAAATAAGGAGGAGGTGCTCAAGAGTTGGGCGCCCCTTATCTTGCCATGTTTGGATAAGCCTTGACTAGGTATTTGACCTAGACAAAGACTCTATCATATCTCTCTGTATAAAATGAGTTTCTTCATAAAAGTTTTATAGAAGATAGAGATTTGAAAGACCTTTGAGCCATCCAAAAATTAGAGAGAAAAACCTTTGGGTTGTGGAGATATAAAAGACACAAGTTTGGGTGTCTAGAGAGAGAAACGAGAAGAAGAAGAGGGTCTTCTTCTAGGGTTGTTTGTTTTCATATCTTTCCTCCCTCCATCTTGAGTTTTCTGAGAGTATCTCAGATTTGAAACTCCTCCTTCTACTTTTTATCTTTAGAAGAGTCCAAATCAAGAAGAAGAAGGCACCTGATCAACCATCAAAGAAGGATCAGCGCAGTACTAGCATACTGTGCTGATTTCCTAAAGCAGGACTTCTGATCGAGATTCGTGGGCTCGTGTGGACGACTCCTAAAAGCCGAATGTGTGTGCGGCTTGCAACATCATCCTTAAGCCTGGATCAGCGAGGTTAGAACGTCTAACTTGCAAGGTAATAGATCTGATCTATTGTTTAATACATACATTAGATGTAGTATAGAAATATGTTGATATGATCAACATGTAGTTCATGCTATATTTATATATTTTAATTTTTGATTTAATGCTATGTAATAATCATGTAATAGGATCTTAGATCTAGGAATTCTCTGATTTTAGAAAATAAATTTTGATTTATTTTAGTCTTCCACTGTATGATCTTGAAAAGTTTCAAGATCTAACCCTGAAATCCTAGATCTGGTTCCTACAGTATCATTTGGCCATGTAGTATGTATCGCTAAAAAGTAGATGCTGAAAATGAGGAAGAAAATAAATATCTTTTTTTTAAATCACAAGACTAATTACTCCATTAGTAGAAAAAATCTTTGACTTTTAGATTTATTCTTTAAAATTAGTATTAAGAAAAATATGACAAACTATTAAGCTCATCTCATATGATATTTTATAGTGCCTGACCCACATGATTTTCATTCTAGGAGTTGATGTTTTTCTTGAGTAGAGTATATTGCATTATTTATTATAATGGATTAATCACACTCAAAATCTAATACTTTTAAAATTGAACCACACCAAGTAGTTCAATCAGTTGAATCGAGACTAGGTCACTTATCTGATCCTATTTAAAGGACAGCTTGAATTTGGTTAACATTCAATTAAATCTGAAAGAACTGGACAAATAATTCAGACCGATCCATTGAGTCCAATTCTCATAGATTAAACTCTAGGTTCCTCCACTGCTCCCTCCACTCTGCCTATCTCCATGCTCCCAACATCCACAACCATCTTATCTTCCTAACTCCACTTTGCACACCATAAGGACAAGCTTGACCCCTCCCAACCCCCACCTCGCCTCCTACTCCGACATTAGCCTTGCCCTTGAGTGCCCCTATGCACCCTCTCCTCAGGCCCCCTTCTCTCCTACCTTTGTTGTTGTCCTTCTCCTGACCCCTCCACTACCACTATTGTCAAACCTTTGATCGCTAAGAAAAGCGATGATTGGTTCTAATCTACGACGAAGAGGTGGCTAGTGCCACGTGACTGCACTACAACAAAAATAATTTTTAACGATAAATTGTTTATGGTATTTCTTATTACATGCCATTAAATTTTTTTCTATATTTTAGTAAAAATATCACTATCTTTTAATAAATATTTTATATTAATGTTATTTTATTATAGATGTCATTATACATTTATATTTTACAACTTATAATTTGAAGTAACAAAAACTAAAACTATTATTATGGTATTTAACTTAAATATTGATAAATAATATCATAATTTATAGGATTTTAAAAAATTAATGCTAAATCTTAAATTATTAATTTTTTATATAGAGCTTGATTTGATTATATCGATCCCATTAAATCTATTATTATACATACATATATATATACACATACATACATACATACATACATACATACATACATACATACATACATACATATATATATATATATATGTATATACATATATATATATATATATATATATATATATATATATATATATATATATGTATATATATATATATATATATATATGTATATATATATTCATTCTTAGCATTACTTATTTAAGGATATGAATGTATACGAATAAGTTAAATAAACTATTTTTATACGTCTTATAATATAAGTTGAGGTTGGTGGTTAAGAGCATGCCATTTATATAAGAGATCATAAGTTTGAATCCTCCCTTAATTCCAATTCTGAATATATAGTTTATTTTTTGATATTTTTGTATTAGCATATATAGAATGCCAGTATCAAAATTTTAAAGACACTTACATATGCTGCTAAAATAAAAATTTTTATTGATATTTTTTTTTTAAATACTAATAATTAATTACTGACATCATCTTAAGATGGTATATAAGAAATACCACAAAAACATCGATAAACATATTGGCAGTATTTATTTTGGCCTATAGCGGCACTTAAATATAATGCTAATGGCCATTTTTGTTGTAGCACCACCAGCTTCATAGAGGCCTAAAGGGAGTGCATCAAGTTCACCCACAATAGCATCTCCATCCGAGGGATGAAGATATTGAGCGATGGTAGAATTGGGCCACACCAAGGTAGGTGAGGAGAAGTTACAGGTGCTTGGTGTGGGCATTGAATGTTTCAGATCTAAGAGCTAATGTCAAGACATTAGGAATATACAAGCAAATCAATCAAGCCACAAAATAGATCTGAATGGCTAATTTTGATTTGGTTTAGATTAGTTTTTTTTTTTTAATTTGATTTGATTTCAGTTTCAAAAGTTTTAAAAATCTAAAAAATTGGTTCGATTTTAGCTTAGATTTTTTAAAACTCGATTTAAATTAGACCGAACTAAAAGGGGGGTGTGTGTGAATCTTGAACCAAGATCAATTCATCTATGTTTAATTTGTCCATTTTATATATTGTCAGTGTTTGCCTACATTTTACCATTAATAAGTGCTAAAAACCCATGTTTTTAACAAAAAAAATTTATTGTATGTTCACATGAAACATTGTTTCCAACTTATTATCTTGATTAATGTTAGAAATCCATTTCTTGCCTTGACTGTGGATAAATGTTAGAAATCTTATTTGATAGAAGCCTAATAGCGCACAACCCGATGAACTGAATCGGATCAAATTTTTTGGTTTGGTTCGATTTGATTTTTCTATGATTGATTTATTTTCAATTTCAATTTTAAAAAATCAATTAAAATTGGTTCAGTTTGAAAATTGATTTCAAATCAATCTGAACCAAACCATGCACACCCCTAGCCATGATCAAGAGATGATGATCGTGCATGGGTAGCTATGGATAGATCAAGCATAAATTGATCATAGTCATGGAGGTGGGAGATGTTGTGGAACACCAATTATTGGAGGTGTTAGTCATTGGATGTTGGATTAGGGGCATGGAGGGATGGGATGCTATTCATGGATGCAACGGCAAGGGACATCGAAGGTCAAGTCATGGCCACTGAGATGTGGGACGTTAGCAATCAGATTGTCATGGAGGCTGGCTCAAGTGTAGAGACTCAGTGATGGAGGGGACAACAAGGCTCAAAAGAGTATTAGTGTTTGCTTGTCAAGACCATGATTCCATATTCATCAGAAAGTAGTTTATTAATCTTAGGATTTTTAGTGCAGACGATGTGACTATAACCACACTGCTCACCTCGATGACTCCCCACCCCAAACCCCCCTCCTCCAGTTCTACATCATTGAATAGACTAGTTAGTCGATCAATTGACCTCAAGATCAGATAGCTTGCTAGTTAGCTATATGGTCTAGTTTTAAAAATATCGCAAAAATCTTGAACTTGTGTGACTTCATTAGTTTTATCCCTGAACGTCAATTTTGTATAATCACAATATCAAACTTGCACAATTTTACAATTGAAACCATGATTATGGCTTCCATTAGATGGTCTTGATAGAAATGGTCATATGTTATTAAGTGCTATTAAAAAGTTGATGATGTGGACAAAAGTAGCCGATCTTCTCTTTTATTTTTTCCTACTTCAGCATGGCACACTCCCCCTACTTCTTTTGCCTCTGCCTCTGCCACGAGCCACCACTCTCCTATCCTAGCTCTGCCATGTTCTTGCTCCAACAAGGACAACAAAGATGATGAGGAGGATGATGGCCATGGCCACACCGATAATGGCAATAGTGACAACACCCACCGGCCAATAGCAATGGGATTGGCAGCGAGTACAAGTTCAAATTCTTGAAGGTGATGTGATCTAAGATCACCACCAGATTTATGGTTGATGAGAGGGCCCCTACCCTAATCCTTGGCAATGTCATGAACACTAGACTATTCTTCAAGGGCTATGGTAGGCCAGTAATGGAGTAAATGAGGAGGCAATTGGAGAAGAGCCAGAGGAGGAGAAAGAGGGACTCATCGAACGCAGTTGGAAAGATGATCTCAGTATTGAGGATATAGGGTGATAGGTTCAAAAGGATGGAGCCAGTGAAGATGGAGATAGCAAGGTAGATAGAGAGGTGAGGATGGAGATAGAGTTGAAGTGAAATGAGGTGATCCTTGATTCCTAGTACTAGACAATGGACACATTCATCAAGGTCTAATTTAGAGGGAAGAAGAGGTCCAAGATCTCTCTGAAGGCTTGAAAAAGTATCGCTTTTCTTTTGTTTCTGACTTCTTTTTCCTCTTTTTATTAAAACTTTGCATAAAAGTAGATATAGAATTCAATATGAAGATGGATGAATAGTAGTCAAGGGGATGGAGTGAAAATCGACAATTTTTGTTCACATTAGCTACTTTTGTCTACGTCATTAACTTCTTGACAGCATGCAATAGCATATGATCATTTTTATCATAGCCATCTAACAGAAGTTAACGAGATTTTAATTGTAAAATTTTGTAAGTTCAATGGCCTAATTGCACTTGATCGAAGTATAGGATAAAAATAGGAAAGTCATACAACTTTAAGGTTCTTTTTTTGGATGATTAATCCTTATTAATATAAAAACTTAGAGCTGACATCTAGTGCCATAAGATCATCGCATAATGGAGTTATGGCTAATCCTTAATGAAGTTGTAGGACAGTCTCACTAGCAGGACTTAGCATTGATACTAAAACTTTGCCCATAAATGAAAACCAGCATCCATTGGATAAGTGACATTGGCCAAATGCCTCATGCATGGAGTGCATGTATCATGCAGAATCTAGTGCTTGCATGTAAGGTTCTTAATCCTATAGATAGAGACAAGCAAAAAGATAGTTTGAGAGAAGAGGCCTTGAAGGGCATGCTCACCCTAAGGCACTTGACTAAATGCCATTACCATGCAGAGTTAGAGTAGTATAGTTTTATTTTGGATCAATGGTTGTAAACTGCGATCTCAATCTATTTTATTCAGTATCACGTTTGTGCAAAGTTTGAATATTGAACACAGCTTCAAAGATGCCTATTGGTCAAATTTTGTTAAGCTTCTTTTACTAATGTGAGCGGTTTGATTTGATCTGTGCTTACTTTGATATTTATATAGATTTCTACATGTTCTAATTTTCGAGAAATAATTACATCATGCACTAATATTGAGCCAATACAATCACCAACCTAGAGCATGTCAAGTAAGAAATATTTTTTGTCCATATTAGAACTTATTGCATGTGTGATATATATGATATTTGAGAGAAAAATGGATGGCTATGACTTTTCTTTATAGTTAGGAATAGAAATTTGAATTAACGGTTTCTTGAAACTTAAAATTCCAATTTTTTAGAAATCATATATTCAATTTTGCCTTTTTATAGTATTCTTTCGATTGGCCAGAATCAGATATTTGATTTCTCAAGCTTATAATTTTCTCTTTCTCTATAGTTCTTATATGACTATATAATAGATAAAGTTAAATGTTCATAATGAATATGCATTAAAGAGTTCTCTTAGTATATAATAAAAGTTACATTTAAAAGCTACCAAATTTAGAGCAACATAATTGTTATCCTTACTTGAAATTAGCACTAGATATATATGAAGATGACATGAACAATTGCCAAGTATAAAATTAAAATATTTTATATATATTAAACAATTAATGCACTTGTATTTTTGGACACTCATGCTTTTCTTTAAAAAAATAAAAGTAGGAAAAAAATGAGCTAGGTCAAGGTGTGCCATACAATAAAGACATATATTTTCAAAAATATATTTTGTTCCAATAGTTTTTCTAAATAAAGAGGCATGTGATAAGAAATATAATGGATATAATTGTCTATAATAAAACTCCCAACCTCAACAAAAAGACACCTCTAAAACCATTATCAAGATATTTAATAGTAGATTATGCATATATCCTCTAGGTACCTAGATACTAAAAACCTAATTTGACATCACTTTTGTTCCTTGTATTTATTCTTAAATACAAAATTACAAAAATAGAAGGTTTGGTGCTATTATTTTTATTTTTTATTTTTACAAAATATTTTTGTATTTTAAAAAATAAAAAAATATATTCTTTCACTTTCTATATTTTTAAAAATAAGAAACTCATAATTTTATTACTACCATTACCATTGTTGTCTCTATCTTTCGCATTGATGCCACCACCATCCTTCCCACCCTCGCCATGCTATTATTGCCACCACCGTCATATTTTCCTCCACCACACTATCCTCATCTTTGTCAAATCATCAATGTTTCTATTACTATCATTTTGCTCTGCTGCCTCTGCCACACCCTGACTCTTATGCCATTATCTTCACCAGACAATTGCTGCTATTATCACTACCTCCATCACATCACCAATGTCTTATCATTATCACCTTGACCATACTATTGTTATCCCTATCACCAGCACCCTTATTGTCTCACTATCTCCACTGTTAATATCACTATCTCTAACACTATTTCTATATTTATATTTTTATGAAAAAATTATAGGAATATCCTTTCAATTTTAGTCTAATTTTATTTATATTTCTCCAACTTTAAAATATGTTAAACTAATCCTTCAAATTTTTGAGATATTCTAATATGGTCCTACTGTCTATCTTCCTTTATAGAATGATGCCATTATTTTATAAAATAACCAAACTATCCTTTCTCCATCTCCTTCCTCCATCCTCTTCGATTGCTCTTCTTCTCCACCTTCGGTGCCTACATCTTTCCTTGCTCCTTTCCTATCCTCCTCTTCCTCTTCATCCCCTTCTTTTCCTCATGGTCCTCCTCTAAGCCCTTTCCTCCTTTCTTTTTTCCTCCTCTACTTCTCCTCCTCCTCCTCCAAGCCTATTCATGTCTCTCTCCATAGCGACTCCAACCACCTCCACCCCTTCCTCACCGACGATCTTTCTTTCTTCTCTTCCCCTTCCTCATCCACTTTTTTCATTCTTCTCCTCCAAGCTCACCTATGACCCCTCCTCCTTCTTCTTCCTCATCCACTTCTCCTCCACCTCTTCTTTCTCCTTTTTCTCTTCCTCTAAGCCTGCTTGTGAGCCCTCTCTCTATGGTGGCTCCCTCCATCTCCACCTACCTCATCGACATTGCTCCTCCCCCTCCTCTCTTTCCTCCTCTCCCACTACTCCTCCAAGCCCGCCCACATTTTTGTCTCCATCTCCTCCTCCACCTTCATCCTTCTTTGCTGGTTGTCCCTCTTTATGGTTTCTCTCGTTTCTCTTCATCTACTTCTCCTCATCATCTTCCTTCTCTAAGCCCACCTATAAGTGCTCTCCCACCTTCCCCATCCTCTCCTCCTAACCCCTTCTCCTCTTCCTCTAATCTCATCTATGAGGCTTTTGATGCCCTCCTCCCTTTCCATGCCGACCTTCATGATCCCACCTTCCCCTCCATGGTAACTTTCTCCACCTCCATCTCTTCTTTTTCAATGAACCATCCAATGCGAGCAAAGAGCATTTTTGTCTGTTGAAATATAAAACTAACATAATTAATTGGTAAGTAAATAGTAGGACTATATTGAAATATTTCAAAAATATGAAGGACTAGTTTGACACATTTTAAAATCAAGGAGATATATGTGAAATTGAATTAAAGTTAAGGGTGCTCTTATAATTTATCCTATTTTTAAAAATAATTCATACTTTGCATAAGCAATGCATGTAAAGTCTCAAAGTTGTTGCTTTATTTTCATGTGCAACCAATTACCAATATCATATAATATGATAACCCAATACCTATAGAGCTTTAAAATTTCTTGTATTTCTCTTCTCTAGGTTTAGGATAATTGAGCATTAGGAGACATATCACTATTAAAAGGAAGGATCAAATTGATAAATTAAAGGCTCATGATTTATAAAAGAAATAAGTCTACTCTAAATTCATCAAATATTATTATATTTAAAATAGTGGTGATCAAAACTTACTTAAGACATGTGATAGTAAAAATAACCACAAATCAATTTTGTAATTGAACTCATTATCAGTTAAATGATACATAAAATAATCCACAAAATAAAGGCCATAAATTAATCAATTAGAAAGAGAGAGAGAGAGAGAGAGAATAAGATCATAAGATTAGAATTTAGAATTTTTATATTATATTGGATTTTCAGGCTCATTATTCTAAAACTTGGAGATATACTAAATTATCCATCTCTTTAAACTCAAATTTTGTATACTTTTCTAATCCCACTTCTAATGATTATTCATTGATATTTTATCATTAAAAATGATATAAGACCCTTTAATACTTATAATAGAAGAAATAGTTCAGCCATCAATTATGTAATTGATTCAATTATTAATTTTATGATAAAATATATTAACTTATAAAGTAAAGAACCTTGATTGGCTAATCAAAGTTAGAAATCATTCACCTATCAATTGCATAACTAATCTAATATTCATTTTGTTATTAAACAAGCAAACCTATAGAACAAAGACTAAGTATATATTAGATATTTCTACAAGAATACAAAGTATATTTATATTTTTGTAATTAAAATATAGACATAGTTTTTATATTTTTGTTTCTGAAATAGAAAAATAAATGTCATCCCAAATGATATCTAAGACCTTTTTTCACTAAGATAAACTTTATGAAGTTGTATTAACATTTAACATTTCTTTAGAATAAAGTGATTAGGTCATAATATATAAAATATATTTAAAGTTAAGAGAAGTTAGAGTCAAAAAAACTTCTTGATATAACAACATAAGCCCTTTTGGAGGGTAAATTATTTGGACAAATTAGCTTCCTTATAGCCATGAGACATATAAAGGAGAGTTAATGAAAGAGCAAAGAAGTATTATGAAGAATAGGATTTTGTTTAATAGCTCCTATTTAGTTAAAACCTTGAAGTAAATCATTGACAACATACAAGTGCATCTCTACATAAAAGGCCTCGTTATAAAGATAAGTTATGGCAATATGAATGGCCTCCCAAACAACAAAAGGTTTGATAGCAACGAGTAAGGCATGACATGTATCAAGTATTTTACTCAAATATATTCAATGAGGAATCCTCTCCCTTCATACTAGTTTCCAATTTGCATGTACCATCAAAGTTAAACTTCTAGATGGAGGGTGGTAGAGCCAATAGTAGATAGTAGTTGAGGAATAAATTAGGTTTAGAAACCCATAAGACCTATAAACAAGTTCTAAAGCTTCACAAAAAATCCAATCTACCATACTCTTATTTTTATCCATTCAACTACACCTCCAAGCTAATCAAGGATTGCATTTACTTTCTTTAGGTAAAGACTATACTATGTCCTAAAAACTGCATGAAAAAATGAAACAACTATACTTAAAATATTTTTCAATGAGCTGATCATATGGCCTTAACATGTAAATGCTTGACAATTAAAAGGATACCTACTTTGGTTCCATCTATTATATTACAATGCTTCGATAACTCCATTTGAGCAACTTGTATTCAATTAGCATGATCCTTGAATAGTCTTCTTGACTTAATAAATGTTTGATTAATGTCATGACTCAATAAATCTTTGATTAATGCTTATAAACACATCTCCATTTTTGACATCATTAATTTTATCTCCTTATTTTACTCTCATCATCAACGAAATTGAATCTCTATGAGTTTGCTCTTGATTAATGCAAAAATATTTTTTGACAACGCATAATTCTTATAGTAACATTCATGTGCAGTATAGAGTTTTTAACTTTTTTTTTTTTTTTGAGTTGGGAAGGTGGACTGGGGATTGGACTATTAAAAGGTTCCCTCACCCTGATACACTTAGCCTGTAGAATTAGATGTCTTAATCAATGAGATTTACTCCACAAACTAGGCTATTCCAATGTTGTGTTTCTAAATAAAAGTGACATAGGCATCTAACCAATTTGTTATTTGTCAATAAATTTGAGAGACTCTTATATGTTCCACCGTGTCACCCTATGTTATAGATCAGTCAAACATGCATGAAACGTGGATGGTGTTGAACTCAACCAAGCAATCATAATAGCCAAATCACCTTCAACTCATATTCTTCTTCTATTGCAAATGTTTAATAATGAATTAATGCTTCTCCTAAGAAACATTGAGCTCCATCATCATTACAAACTAATGCAAATACTAATTGTGAAACCAAGCAATAAATAAGACCTGTTGTACTTGTCTTAATATTAGGAAATTGATGTGGCCCACATGTGACCTAATAGTTAAAGATAATTTAAGATAATTTAGGTGATAATAAATAATTAAAACTCTTTTGAGATAAAGATGGACTCTGATCAAAATAAGGACTCCACTACAGTTATGATTTCTTGATGGAAAAAAATTGTATTAATCTAAAAGAGTCCATGGTTTAGCTTATAAATATAGCTTGTGACTCTCTATCAAGTAATAGGCTTCAAAATCCTCAAGCATAGACTAGAAGAATTCTTTTATAGTATTCTTTTATAAGATAAAAGTGAGGCAGATCCATCTTGCAGATTGGTCTTCCAGTATTCTCACAACGTGCTTGATCTTTGATTAGTTTTGGGCTTGAACAACAATGGCTAGAGGTATGTTTATTTCTACATTCAAATTAAATTTTCTATATTTAGTGATATTAGAGCTACCTCAATGCTATTTTGTTCAGTACATTGATCTTGTTTCTGGATGAAAAATTGGTATATACCATATTTATATTTATTTTTTTGACATATTAAAATTGTTATGATTATTATTTATGAATAAAAATAAAGAAGAAAAGGATCTTCATTACTTCTTTTGATATTCACGGATGGGGCTAATGGTGAATCCTAAATCCATGATGGAGTCATTAAGATCTAGATCCATTTCTGGATATCGTAAAAATTTATATTTTTATTTATATTACATGATCTGGGATATATCTTGGTTAGAATTATTTTTGAATAAAAATAAATAAATAAAAGGAAAAGAAAGACAAAGGCCAAGGTGCTTCTCTCATCACTATAAGAAAAAGGGCCATTTGTGAGGAATTTTTTGAGGGAAAAAAAAAAAATCCATTGGAAATTTGTGTTTTTAACAGATTTTTGATGAAAATAAGGTCGTCAGAAAACCCTCCTTGAAAAATTTTTTCAAGGGATTTTTCCAAGGGTATTTATTTTTCGAGGGATTTTTTGATGGATTTTTTTTTGAAAACCTTCGACAAATTTTTTGAGGGAAATTCTCTAAGAAACTTTTCAAGAGATCTTTTGAGAAAAATTTTTGAGGAATTTTTGGAGAAAATCTTTCCATAGGATTTTTCAAGGGATGTTCTGAGGAAAACTTTCTGAGGGATTTTTCGGGGAAAGCTCTCCGAGGATCTTCGAGGAAAGTGTTACCGAAGATTTTTAATAAATTTTTTCCTCAAAATCAATTTTTTGAGAAATTTTCGAGAGATTATTCCTCAAAAAATTTTCACCCAAAAAAATACTTTTTTGAGGAATTTTTTGAGGGATATTTTCCTTAGAATTAAGTTTCTGAGGGAATTTTTGAGGAAAAATTTTCCAAAAATTTTGCTAGGAAATTTTTTCTCAGCAAATAATTTTGAAGAAATTTTTAAGGGATTGTTCAAATTTTCAAATGATTTTTCTATATTTTCAAGGAAATTATCCCTCACTAAATAGTTTTTTAGGGGATAATCTCTCCTAAAATGACTTTTCGAGGGAAAATAATCCCTTACAAAATATATTTCAAGAAAAATATTCCACCCAATGTTTAAATCCGACTATTAAAAAGAACATAAATATCTTTTTTTTTATACCCCTGATCATACACAAATAATCCATATAACAAAAATTCATATTCTAAATATAACATATTAATCCTAATAAAAAATCATAATCATCACAAACATCATCCTTCACATATATCCAAGTCCATAAATAAAAGAAGTTCCACAAGTATCATCATCCTCATCATATCCAAGTCCATAATAAAAAAAAAAAGTATCCACAAGTATCATCATCCTCATCATATCCAAGTCTATAACAAAAAAAAAAGTATGACAAGCATCATCATCCCATCATAGCAAAAAAAGAAAATCATAAGTGACCATCCTCTCCTCCTCCTGATCATAATCATCATCCATAATCATCACCATTTAAAGGATAGTTGTTGGAGGTGGTGCTGGAACTGTTGATAAAGGTTGCACTATGATAGATGGATTGACCTGCATCTTCTCCATCATAAGACATATGAACTCCTCCGTAGAAAAACACGAGTAGATAAGTCATTATTTTAGGTGGCTAATTCATTATTCTGGGCTGCTAATTAACTATTCTGAGCAGCTAACTCCTCGTTTCGACTGATACAGTCTCAAATATAACATAAATCTTCTCTCACTCTTGAATCCACTCCTCAAGGACTCATGAGGATGTGCGGCCAGAAGATAAGGAGCCCGTCGCAAGCTAGCTTATTATCCGAGTCCATAAATCTATCTTTATTCACTCCAACTATTTCTTTCCATACATGCATCATGGATGGCTGAGGCTGCTGCTATGATGATTCTGCACCATCTCTCCAATCGAGCTTTGACATGATTACACCTCTTACCACTTCTGTGTAAAATTAATCTGCGAAAGATATTAGATACAATGAGTTAAACATACAAATAGTATAAATATGTGAATTAAAATAGAATTTTTTGAATATTTACATATGCTATCTCTGTTCTCTTATTCACCTATTCATTGCCATCCTTTTTCTTTTGATGGGGGTGTCTAAAGAGCTCATTCAATGTAGATATCCAATTCAACTTTTGCATCTAAATTTCATAATACAAACAACATTAGCAACTTTAAAAATAAAATTATATTATTAATAGTATGAAGTAGATAAAGAATATATATGTATTAATAATAAATAAAAAAATATATCACAAAGAATAAATCAATATCAATCTTATCGCATGGTCGTTAATGCTAATGGAACCACCAGTGCAAAGTCAAAAGTCCAATCCACCATAATGGATGCATGATTCTTCTTGTTCTTCTGACTTCTAGTCTTGAACTCATCACTATCTCAATATTTCCACAGCTCTTGCCATACACCCTCTCCAATCCAATCTGGCACTACAAGAAATTAAGATATTAGCAATGGATATTAGCGACGGTATTTTTTCGTCACTAATAATAGGTATTAACGATGGCATTACTGATGGCAATTTTGTCGTCTCTAATAAAATTTTTTTCGATGAACTTTGATGATGGATTTATATCCCATCGTTAAAAGTATTACTAATGGCAGTAGCTACGGTATATAGTTATTAGCGACGGCTATAGCGACGAAAATTTAGTTATCACTAATACTTACCCTAAAAACCCCTCATCGATTTCTGACTTTTCATTTTCGCTCATCCTGCCACCCCCCCTCTTTCTCTGCCTTTGATCTCCCTTTTTCCCCCACTATCAGATCCTGCTTCCCAAAACCTTGGCTGCCTCCTCGAGCCCCAACCGCCTCCTGCATCCCGAGCCCCCAGCCGCCTCTTCGAGCCCCCGACTACCTCCCTTCAACTACCTTCAGTCCTCTTCTTTCCCCCACCATCGGATCCGACTTCCCCTAAGCCCCGCTGTCGGATTTGACTGCCTCCCTTGAGCCCTAGGCCATCTCTCCGAGCCCTCGACCACCTCTCTGAGCTCTGAGCCCCCGACCCACTTCCCCCTGGCTGCCTCTTCGAGCCCCCAGCCTGCCTCCCCCCTTCTTCCCTCCTTCCTCTTTCCTTCCCCCTTTTTCTTCTACCGCGCAGTGCCATCTCCTGCTATGCAATGCTGCCTCCGTGTTGCAGCACTGTCTTCATGGGTTTGGTGAGTATTAACGACGATGGTGGCAATGGCTCCATAGTGGTTGTCAAATACTATTATTTTAAATTTTTTAATATTTTTAAATTAATATTTATAAGATTTAGTTAAATTAGATTTAATATTTAAATTAAATTAATAATATTTAATTAAATTTAATCAAATTAATTTCAAATTAATAATATTTAATTAATTTAAATTAATAATATTATTAATAATATTATTAAAATTAATATTATTCTCGAAAGGTGAAACCACTCTGGGAAGCTTTTCAGTGAGGATAGTCTTACTACCTTGGACGGTAGGGGTTTGAGGCCAGACCAGAGTAGCTTGGTGATTAGATTCTAGGCCCTGGATCTGGTCCAAAATTCAAAAAAGGTTTTAGATCGGACTCAAGAGGGGTGTAGCCTGGCCTAGCTCAGTTGTTTTCAGTCTTATTTATAATTTTGCTCATACTTTGGAACCTTCAAGATGAGATTTGCCTGGATGCCATGTTGGTGTGCTCCACAGTCTAATTGTTGCACGCTCCAAGTCCACATGTGCGGGATGCATGTTCCGCCGTCTCCATTTGCAATGATATTTTTTATTTAAAAATTTAATATTTTAAAAATTTTAAAAATATTACATTCATATAATGATAGACCCATCTTTTGATTAATATATATATTCTATGCATCATAATTTATATATTTTTGTACGGATCGAAGATTATGTACATTGATCAATTGACCATCTAGTTTGGATAGTTTGAAAATTATAATTAATCCATAAATAATTACAGTAATCAAACAATATGTTGAGGATTCAAAAAAAATTTTGGATAATATTTTTCTTTAGTTCTCCTCACACATCTTCAACCATGTGGAGAGAACTAAGAAAAAATATTATCGAAATTTTTTTCAACTCCTATGCGTATCGTTTGATTATTGTAATTGACATATAGAATTAATACACTTCTTGAATGGGATAGGACCTTCTATACCTATTAGTTGATGATAGGATGCATTTATTATGTAAGCTATTTTAAATGATAAAATATTTGGTAAGCATTTTATACATTTGTATTTGTATATACAGAATTTTAGATAGTGTGCCATGGATCATAGTTGGATGGACTGTCGAGTAATCGATGCGATAATTTTTATTGAATATAAGGAGGGTGTTAAGTACTTTTGTGATTATACTTTGAAAATCCTTACTCTTAGTTCAAGGATGGCTCATTGTCTTTATAAGAGATGTGTCAATAGAGAAATGCTTGATAGGGATACAATAATTGTCCATTTATATGGAAGTGGATTTATGCCAATCTACAAATATTGATAACTGCATGGAGAGACGTGGAAGACAATTACAAGGATTAGAAGTTAGCATAATAGGGACATAGATAGAGTAGTAGATATGGTTATAGATGCAGTTAGTCCTGAATTTGACTAGGATATGGAGGATGATTCAGAAGCTGACAGCGGTGAATTCTATCGCATGTTGAAAGATGCTAATGAACCACTATGGTCGGGATGTGAAATATACATTGTATTATCAACTGTGTTAGAGTTATTGAATTTGAAGATCGAGTTTAATATGATGGTCAATTGTTATGATAGGATAGTAGCAATTATAAAGAAGATGCTATCGAAGGATGAGAAGCTTGTTGGGAGCTTCTATGCTTCAAAAAAATAGTAAAAGATTAGTTATGGGATATAAGAAGATGGATGCATGCGCAATGATTGCATACTTTTCTACAAGGAGGACCAAATGAAGAGCTCATATAACGTATACGATGAAAGTCGATTTAAGTCGAGGAAAGAGGATAGAAATCAGAAGGACATACCATATAAGGTTCTTCGATACCTTTCCTCATTTCTAGACTTCGGAAGCTCTATTTGTTCAAGATACTATCGATAGATGAGATGGCACAAAGAAGGAATTCACAAGTATACTGATATGATGAGTCATCCATCAGATAGTGAGGTATGAAAGAAATTTGATGCTTGCCACCCTTTATTTACTAGAAATCATGCAATGTCGATTGGATCTGTCTATGGATGGACTATACGTTTAGTCATGCAGCGGCTCCTTATTCATATTGGCCAGTCTTTATTACTCTACACAATCTGCCACCTAAGATGTGTATGAAAGAACATAATATCTTTCTTACATTAATCTTCCTAAATCATGATACTCTGCTAGAGCATTGATGTATATCTAAGATCTCTTATTGATGAGCTAAAATTTTTATAGTCTGATGGCATTCGTACATTTGACGTATCGAAGAAGTAGAATTTTATAATGAAGGTTGCATTAATGTAGACCATTAGCGATTTTTCTACTTATAGGATGCTGTCAAGATGGAGCACTCATGAGAAGCAAGCATGTCTTTTTGCATGGAGAATATAAAAGTATTTCAACTTGAGCATGATCGTAAGCCCTGCTGGTTTGATTGTCGTTGTCAATCTCTATCTGAACATAATCTTTTTTGAAAGCAGCGGGACAGTTTTAAGAGAAATAAAATAGAAAAAGATAAGACACCCTCGTGACTTAGTAGCATGAAAGTATTTCAGAGGATATCTCAAGTGGATGAAGTCCAATTTGACATACTATTTGACAACCAGAAATCTCGAAGATTTGGTAAAACTCATAATTGGGTGAAGTGCAGCATCTTCTGGAATTACCGTACTGGTCCATCAATTTGATCAATTATAACCTTGATATCATGCACATTGAAAAAAATATCTTTGATAATATTTTTTACACTATTATGGATGTCAAGGTAAAATGAAGGACAACCCCAAGGCCCGAGCGGATATAAAAAATATATGCAAGCATCCTCTATTAGAGCTGGTTGAGGTGTCTCTAAAAAAATTTTTAAAGCTAAAAGCAACTTACACTTTAATAAGGGAGCAGTTGAAGAATATATGTGAATACTGCAAAAATCTTAAATTCGTAGATGGTTATGCAAGTAATCTAGCTCGATGCATTAATATCAAAGATTGCAGGTTGTATGGGCTAAAGAGCCATGACTGCCATATTTCTTGCAACGATTACTTTCACTGGCTTACGTGATCTCCTTCCAACCATATATGGAGTTCTTTGATAGAGCTTAGTTTTTTCTTCGAAGATATTTGTGTTACCGAACGATCCACTACCACATCTCCAATTTTGAGGCTAGCAATGTAGAGACTATATGTAAGTTGGAGAAGATATTTCTTCTTAGTTTCTTCGACTCCATGGAGCACCTATGATTCATCTGGCATATGAAGCCAGGGTTGGAGGACCAGTGAAGTACAGTAGATATATTATTTGAAAGATACATACACAGTCTCAAGAAGAAAGTGAAATATAAGGCCAGAGTCAAGGTTCTACTGTGGAGGCTTATATAATTGAAGAAATTTTTAATTTCAGCCGACACTACTTTAATCTCAATGTGCAGACAAAATTAACTCAATAGGTAAAATAATGATGGTGGTGAGGGATCAAAGATGGAGATCTCAATATTTACATATCCCACTCGTGAATTTAGGCATGAGGTTCGTCGGATATTGACTGATACTGAAATTCGATAGGCAAAAAATATATTTTGCTAAACTACATGGAGGTTGATCCATATGTTGAGAAAGCATCCATCACAATCTTAACTCTTTAATCACTTATCATCCTATATTTATCTTATGCATGTATAGCAATATGATGAGATGCTGAGATGGGACAATCGATGATAAGCAAGAAGAAATTTTCACTCAGCACTCATAAAATTTGTAAATTATTTCCATCAATTGGTAAGCAATCATTATCATTTTATTTATTTTAAATTTTTTAATTTATTCCTTTATAATATGAGGTCATGCAAGGGGGCAATTCATACCTAAGAAGCTAAGACCATTATGTTATAGGCCAACAAAGTATATGATATGTTATAATAGATGTAACGTAAATGGTTTAAATTTCACATGTAGCAATATGGATATCATAAGAGTACAATGAATAGTGGTGTGTATATAAAGGGTAGCTGATGGGTAGAGATGGAGAGTGACTACTATGAATCCTCCAAAAAGTGATCAAGTTGACCTACCATGGAGGTAATAATGTCATTCTATTTAATTGCCAATAGTTTAATATCGATAATTGTATGAAGGTTGATCCACAATACAGCTTATGAAATCAAATATGGATCAAAAATATATATCAATGATCCCTTTGTGCTAGTCCAACAAGCTATTTAAATATATTATACTTCTTTTCCATCAAGGGAGAGAGGAAGGAAAGAATGGTGAGCTATATGTAAAATTAAATCTCAGACCGTTCATTATGCGCTCGAAGAAGAAGAAAATCCTATTTATCAGAATGTTTCAGGAGGAGAAACATCTGGAGTTCATCATTCTTTCATAGATACAGAGTTGGATGCTCCAGATTTTCTCTTACGTGATGGCTAACATAAAGAAGTAGATCATTCTAAGTTTGTTTTAAAGGATAATCCTATCCAAGAAGGGAAGAAGAGGAGAAGATGAAGAAGTAGAAGAAAAGAAAGAATCAGATGAAGAATTCGAAGGGTACCAAACATCTGAAGAGGCTGATGAGTAGTGCTCCTCACTTGCAATGAACTTCTAGACCTTTGACTCATTTTAAATACTTGTCTTGCATTGCCACCCATATGAAGGATAGCAAACATCCAAAGGATACCAAACATCTAAATACTTATCTTGCATCATTTTAAATCTTGCATTGCATCCATAGTTGTATAATTAATCCGTAAATCTATGTATTTTTATTTTTAGAGATTATAGATCATGTCTTTCAAAGTCGAAGCCATCACAACTGAGAGAGAACTCTCTCTAGCTAGGAGAGAGCTCTCATGCAGCCAGCTTGTATGGTTCTGCGGCACACATGCCATGTGGTAAATTCTAATACTTTAGATATTTTTTTATATTATTTTATCTTTTATTATATAATATAACATTCTTTATGATGTCTTGATACTCTCAGATTCAGATGCCATGGGTCATCAGCGACCCCACAATCACATGGAGTAGCATCCGGCTCTCAAAGTTGGTGGCATGGCAGAGGACCCGCTCAGCTTGCAGCACCTCTGATTCATTGGAGGATAGAGAGCTCGTCCACATTCAGAGCCACTCGTAAGTATTTTTCACTGAATATGTTTACAATTTAGCTATTTTAGAGAGTAACATTTATTGCTTAGAATCAATTTTGTAGCATATTTATAGAGCCTGGGTGCCTCGTGTAGTTACTGAGATCATCTGATGATTGATGCCAGGGTCGGTGAACGAGTTCTCCAGTTGGCCATCAGGGGCTCGTGATGTAGTCTGGGAGATATTCTTGATAAGTCAAAAATGTTTAATTTTGAAAATCACGATAGGTTTGTATTTTATTTATTAATACACAGTTGCTTCTACTTGCAAAAGTACTATCGATTCGAGACTCTTCAAGATGAGGCTAACTATCAGACCTTCAAGAAGGTGGCCACATGGAGGTTCCAAGATGGGCTGTACAGCCTTCGACAATCCACATGAGCATCCAGTTTTGAGTCACCATCAGACTGAAAGTCTTATAAAGATCACTGGATGCAGACGGACAGGTAGGAGGCCCTCTGCGATCAGTGGAGTATTGGAAGTACTCTGACAGGCGGTAGAGGGTACGGCAGAATCGGTCCATCCAGCAGCATCCGATCAAGCACACTGACGGCTCTGTTGGCACACATATTTGGCCGATAGATTGGTAAAAATTCTATACTTAAATTAATTTTATATTGAATTCATCATATATATATATTAATTAATTTAATATATTATTTATTTATTATAGACACGACAGCTGGATCGTACATCAGGACAACTACAGATATAGGAGGCTACACACCAATCTAGGAGGATTGGTGATTACTTAGATCCTAAATCTCGACAGATCATGATAAAAACTTTAAATATTATTTATTAAGTTTTTATATATACTGATATGTATGCACTAATGAAATTCTAAACTGTATAGATGGATTATATGGAGTATCTCGTATCACGGTATGGTGAGGATTGTCCTCTCAGTCCCTCTTTGATCTCGAGGGATGGCTCAGGGCCATCAGAGGGATGAGTAGGAGCTGGGTCATAGATTTGGCCATAGCTTGACTTTTTAACAGCTTGATACTCTTCGACGTCCTTCTCTCAGACCTCGACAACTTATATATGGGGTGATGCATATGTGGAGGAGGTCGTACGGAGGCTTTGAAGCCAGCGATCTCAAAGCTTTCGAGATGCCATCTATGATACAGTCATTGAGATTCTCTGGATCTGCATCTGTGCAATCAGCTGGACTTATTATCATAGCCATCACAGCAGGTAAGTCTAGCTATAATTTCTTTTTATTTTAAATTTTTATATTTAGAAGCTTCATATGTTTAGGCTTGAGTCTCAAAAAGAGACTTAAGAGATAAAAATTCAATCTAACTATCCAGTTGATGGACCAGAGATGTCTATAGCTCCGTATCATTGAATGAAATGTGTAAGAATCAGAGTAGTATATCGAAATATATATCTCCACATTGACATATACACTTTTATATTAAAACTTATTAATAATATTTTATGTTTCTTCATTGCAGGATGCTGGGACATTCGGTTCTAATCCATCAATTGCTAGAGAGAACGTACAGGAGCAGAAGAATAAAAAGAACGATGAGAAGATCTCACATAATTTTTTTTATATATAATTTTGATACTTATAGAGTAGTATAAATTTATAAAATTATATAATTTATATTTTAATATAATATAATTAATTTTATATTTATGATTGTGGCAAATAATTGTTATTTTATTTATAACAAATTTTAAAAATATTATTGCTTGTTACTATGATTAAAATAGATTTTAAAATATTTAATTATAAATTTTTTAAAAAATAAAAAATTATTAGCGATGATATTAGCGGTGCAAATACCGTCACTAATATTTTTTAAAATTTTTAGTATAAAAAATAAAAAATTATTAGCGACCGTGTTAGCGATGATATTATCACTATTAATAGTTTTTTAAATTTTAATTAATAAAAAAATTTAAATTATTAGCGATGGCTTTTGTTGTTGCTAATACCATCGCTAATTACGTTTATTAATGACGGAATATTTATCATCGCTAATAATGGTAATTAGCGATGAAGCTATTTTTGATGAAATTTTAGCGATATGAGTTTGTCGCTAATAATATTAGCAATGATAATTAGCCATTGCTAATAATCTATTTTCTTATAGTGTGGCTTGCAGTCATAATTTTCACAAGCCTCATTAAAAATGTCGATAAGATGATTTGAACCACGACGCTCCCAATTCCTTCGGATATGCTGCTCATCCTCCGGATCCCATTGAAACTTTTTCTACAAAAAAGAAAAAATAAAAAAGTTTGGTATCAATAAAATATATAGATACTTTAAATCAAATAAAAGTAAACAAAAGCACCTAATAAACTTAAAAATATTCTTACCTCAAACTCATGAAGCCACGTATCTCGTGTCCTCTTTGGAATCTTCTTCCATGAAGAGTAAGGACCATCGTGCTTACTCTTAAGGATTTCAACCAAAGCACAGGTCACCATATGGTTGTCATTGAAACTGTATAGATTAACAGTAGTCAAACAATTATATATATTCATTTCAATTGAATAAAATAGTACAATGAACTAAATGTTATATAGTTTTATCCAAACCATTTGGAATTAACGTTGCCTTCTCTGACATTTGTGTATGCAAGCCCTCCTGGCTAGAAATTGTAGCGGTAGAAGTGTGCATATATTGGACAGATGGTGATTGCCCAGGTGGGATCATAGTGTGAGAAGAGAACGACTTTAAGTAGGGCTAGATGTGTGTGGCATGATATTTGGGTATTGGAAATAAAGTGATGGATATGTAGGAAATGATGGTGGCATAGTGGAGGAAGAGAGTGGAGTAGTGAAAGTGGTAGGAATGGAAGGTGGAATGGAACCAGAATATGGTGGTTGAGTAGTAAAAGTCCTTGAGATCATAGTAGGGAGATGTGGTAAAATAGGAGGGAAAGGAGGTGGCACAAGAAAAAGAGTGGTGTAATAGGAGAGGAAGAGGGTGTGACGGTGGCAGAAGGTGGTGAGTGAAGCATTTGGGGGGCCATGGTGGTTGAGGATGGTGGTAAGTCTATGATGGTTGTAGTAGTTCGTGAGTCTTCTTTGACCAAAAAGTAGATAACTTTTCCTTCCCCTTCCCATGAACTTGATATGAAGGTGACATATGTAGATGCATAACAATATAAACAAAACAAATATCAAGTATTGATTACAACAACCTAAATACAAAATAAATTTTATATCATAATTACTAACAAATAAAGAATAAAGAAATTACCTAGAATCATAAATTTTATATCATAATTACTCATCATCATTGTCATTGTCATCTTCATATTTTTCATTACTTTCTGAATCATTTTCATCAGTAAAATATTCTTCTTCCTCTTCTTCTTCAATTTCTCTTCATCTTCTTTTTCTTCATCATCAATAGTGCTTTCAAGATATGCATCAATCTCCTCAAATAATCCCTCACTATCTCATAAATTTTCAATAGGCTCATTATCATCTATTGCATTAACTCAAGACATCTCCTTATCTTGAAAAGCAGGCTCCAAAGTATGGTCATTATCTGGTCGACCTCTCAATCTTGTCTTGATGACTATCCACAAATCTACGTTATCTCTTATCCTCTCAAGATAAGGTAAATAATACACTTGCACCACATGTTGGGAAGAATGAATGGATCAAATTTTGAATACCTTCTATTATATCGAATCTCAATAGTATCATATTATTTATGCACTTTCATCCTCCAATTTATGATAGAATCAAATCATTCACAGTAAAATATCACTACCTTTTATCACTTTGTCCTGTATACTGTAACTCCACCACCTCCTTAAGAATACCATAGAAATTACTTTCACTATCGCCATGTCCTCTGCCCTTAACACATACTCTACTATGATTGTTTTTTTGCCCTCACTGTATGCATCTATGTGGAATTTGAATCCACTAACGAAATATATGGGCCATGTTTCGACCACTCTCATGGGACCAGGCTAATGGCCTATTTGGTTAAGCTTTGGGGGAGAAAGAAACTGCTTATTTTTAAAAAAATATTTATTTTAAAAAAATAGGATGTTTGCCCGAACTTATTTTAAAAAATAATCTTTATGCTATAGGGAGGAAGCAGAAAATTGGAGCTTCTCCTTGAAAGTAGAAAGAAATAAAAAATTAATTTTTTCAAGATAAAAATATCCTTATTCAAAATCATTATTTACCATAACTATCCCTATCTATTTTCATGTAATCCTCCTATTATTCTGTTCAATATGTATTATCTTTGATTCAATTATATTTATATTGATTAAAATTTTTAATATATTTTTTGTTATTTTATTTTTATAATTTGATTAAATAAAAATAAAAAATTTAATTAAAATTAATCATAATGAATATTTAAAATTATTTATCTATTTAAATAATATTAATTGTAAAGTAAATCTATACATATCTTTTTTCGTAATTTGACCATCAAAAGTATTTTTTTTGAAAGATTTGTCTAACACAAACTACTTCTCAAATACTGATAAAAGTATTTATTAAATGATTTTGCCAAACACAAACTGCTTCTCTCTCATAGCGCTTTTTCTGAAACTTCATTTGAAAAGAAGTCATTTCGACATAAGCTGATTTTATATGAATAAATAATTTCTATTCGCACAAGCAGGACTTCAAGCTTACATAATCTTGGAACCATGATGCAAACAAAACCTCAATCCGTACATCTATCTGAGCATCACTAAAACATCCAGGTGTGGAAGCATGCATGTGTTGCACAAACATATTAAAATACCATGTTGTATTAGTTTTGTTGGATTCATCGATTGAGTATAAAGTTCTATATGGAGTCAAGAAAGATGCGATACTCACTCAAGATATGACTTCACTTCATCATAATTTAACAATATATATAATGTTGCAGCAGTAAGCTCCATATCAGTCAAATATTGAGTTCTACACTGACCAGATCGGTGATCAAATTGACTGAATATTGAAAGAGTTGGTTGGTACCTTATTTCATGCTCTTTCCTATCATTATTTTAATTAGCTCTAATGCTCATAGCACATATGTGAGGCTCAAAATAATATGACCAGAAGTAAGATGTCTCCTGTGCAAAATATGCTTCACATATACAGTCCTCAATGCGAGCTTTATTCTTAACCATATTTTTCAATTTATTAAGGAACCTAAGAATAGAGCATTGTATGTTAGCTCATGTAACATGAGAGATTATATGGATAAAGATTTGAAACAAATATAGAAATATTATTCTTTACCTCTCAAAGAGATGCATCCATTTGTATAGAATAGATCTACCTACTCGTGCTTCATACGGTAGGTGAATAGATAAATGTTCCATTGAGTCAAAGAAATCAGGTGAAAATATACATTCCAACTTACACAAGATGATAGGGATATTATGTTCTATTTGTACTAAATCCTCTTTTCATAACATAGTTAAGCATAAGTCTCTAAAGAATATACTCAATTCAGTAACAGGCTTCCATATTGGTTTTGGTAATGCAATAAATGCAATGGGCAACAAACGTTCCATAAATATATGGCAATCATGACTCTTCATCCCAAATGACTTACCTTCGTTCATGTCTACACATCCACCTAGATTTGAAATACATCCATCGGGCATTTTCAACCATCTTACCCATTCACAAACAACTCTTTTTTGGTCTAGTGTGAAGCTAAAATTAGCTTTTGGTTTCACCACTTTCCCATTAGGTAACTCATCGAGCTCCAAATCTCGCCGCCTATAATACTCTTTTAAGTCCATTCTTGCTTTACCATTATCTTTTATTTTATTTTTTACATCCATAACAATATTAAGGATATTGTCAAACACATTTTTTTCTATATGCATGACATCTAAGTTCTGTTAGATTAAATTCGTCTTCTAATATGGTAATTTCTAGAATATACTCTATTTCATCGAATTATGACTTTCTCCATACTCGCAAAATTTACATGGACCTGTTTCAGTTATTTTGTGATATCCACAAACTTTTTTCATACTTGGTCCCCCATTAATCTGAGAGGAGGCTCTGATCTATCAACTTTGTTTTTTCGAAAGGCATCCTTACTTCTTCTGAACATATGATCAAAAGGCAAGAACTGATAATGACAATCAAACCATATATTTTTACCCCCATACTCCAAGCTGAAAGCCTTCATTCTCTCCATACAATAAGGACATGCTAAGTTTTCAATTGTACTCTACCCCGACAACATGCCATATGCTAGAAAATCATTGATTGTCCATATTAAGGCAGCCCTTATGAGAAAATGTTGCTTTCTTGAAATGTCATAAGTACACCCTCATTCCACAGAACTTTTAATTCATCTATCAGTGGTTGCAAATACACATCTATCATGATCTTTGGATTATGTGGTTTAGCAATGAGCAAGGTTAAAAACATATATGGAGTGGTCATATACATATCAAGGGGTAGATTGTAAGGTGTAACAATTACTGACCAATAGGAGTACGGTGAAGCAGATAGGCTGTATGGAGTAAAGCCATCTACACATAATCTAAGTTTAACATTTCTTGGCTCTGATGCAAACTCAGGATATGCACAATCAAAATATTTCCATGCTTCTCTGTCTAATGGGGGGCACAAAATATCCTATTCCCATCTATTCTCATAATGCCATCTCATCTATCTAGCTGATCTGCTCGGGCATAAAGCCTCTTAAGTCTCGGGATGAGTGGCAAATAATGCATCCTCTTGTAAGATACTTGTCTATGATTTTCACTTTCCATCCTACTCAGTTTGTATCGAGGATGACCATAACACTTATAATCAGTTAAAGACTTATCATCCTTGTAATACAACATACACCCATTAAAGCAACAGTCTATTTTTTTAGTAGATAGGCCAAGCTTCAAAACTCATTTCTTTGTCTTATAGAAGTCAGGAGGTATTACGTTACCGACAGGACTTATGTCTTTCATAAGTCCTGCAAATTGATTAAAACAATATTGAGACACATTGTTATCAGGCTTGATACTCATCATTCTAACCGCAACTGATAATTCTGAGTGATTAGTATAACCTGACCACAGTGGTTGTTGTGTTGCATGCAGCATCTCGTAAAACCTTTCAACCTTCCTATTTGGAGGCTCCTCTACATAATTTGGAGTATCCCTGTTCTGATGAGCATCCATATTGCTATTATAAAAATCTCCAAAATTCGGCCCAATAGCATAAAAAACTATGGCTTCGTATTTACTGATTTACTCATTATTACTCAATTGACCATAATTAAAAGCACTAAATAGAGCAATACTTGAACCAACAAACTGCATTTGATCAACACCATAATTCGCAATTGATTCATATTCCCCATGTTCTGTCCAATACTAGTAGTCAGGTTTGAAACTTTTTTTATAAAAATGTACCTTCACTTCCTCTACAATCAAATATTTGTGTTTTTGCACTTAAAATAAGGACATTTAATTTTTTCCCCACTCAAAATATGGATTGTCAGTATGCAAAGTGAATAAACCATTCCACCCCCATTAGAAACTCATTTGTATAACTTTTTTGGTCCGATAAAAATCTATTATACATCAAACTATGATATAATGAATATCTATATTCTACCAAAAATATAACATACAAGTTAATCAATAATAAAATTTTATTATTTTTTAATATAATAAAAAAATAAATAATTATCTTTACACTCAATTACTTCACCACATGCAATCAATCAAATCCATAGCAAACAATGGAAAGGCACAATTCCTTCCCTAAAGTCCACTTTTCTTCTTCATTCCATATATATATATATATATATATATATATATATATATATATATAATGGATAAAAATTTGAATTTATGTAAGTTATTTTTTAAACTTCCAAAATAAGTCCCTTATCCCGTGTAGTGGCGTTGTGGCATTCCCCACAGATCTTGGAAAAACAAAACATGAAATGAGAAAAAAAAAAAAAAACCTAAAGGAGCACGCGCCACGGACCTCGAAAGAACAGAATGAAATGGAAAGAAAAAGAAACGAAAAGGAGAAAAAAAATAAATGAGAAAAACCAGAGAAACAGCATGAAATGAAAAGAAAGAGAAATGAAAAGGAAAACCTCTGCTCTGTTTCCATGCTCGGTGGTCTCGGGCGGATGGGAGGCTTAGAGTGGCCGAATAGGGATGCTTAGACGATGGCGACGGCTTGGAACAATGGCGTGTAGTCTCGATCGGGTGGGATGCTTGGAGCGACCGAATAGGGACTCTTAGACAATGGCTAGGGTTTTGATGCCCAGCCGCCGCCGCCCCTAGGTGTGGGGGAGGAGGGGTTCCGCTGAGCAAGAGGGAGAGAGAGAGCTAGAGAGAGGGGGGGATGGAGGGTTCCGTCGAGCGAAAGTGAGAGAGAGCTAGCGAGAGGGGGGGATGGAGGGTTCCGCCAAGCGAGAGTGAGAGCAAGAGAGAGAGAGGGGGGTGGGGGGAAGTGAGGACCCATCAGTTGTCGAGTGAGAGAGAGAGAGAGGGGGAGGAAAAGGAGGTTTCCGCCGAGCGAGAGCAAGAGAGAGAGAGGGAGATGGAGGGGGGGTGAGGACCCGCCGGCCGTCGACTGAGAGAGAGAGAGAGAGAGAGAGAGAGAGAGGGCGAGGGGTCGGGGGTGCGGGCAGGAGTGAAGACCCACTGACCGTTGAGCGAGAGTGAGAGGGCGGGGTTCGGGGGAGGGCGACGGTTGGTGCAAGTCTTTTTTTTTTTTTTTTTTTTTGATGTAAATGAGAGAGAGAGGGTGGGGGGAAGGGCGGCATGGGTTTTTTTGATCCAAATTTTGAAGCCACCTGATTGCGTTAATGGGATTAAAATTATCAAGCTAAGGCCAAACAAATCAACTCAAACCCATCCGATCTTAATTTTTAGCCTAATTGAAAACCTCCGATTACAAATTGTTGGTATTTTTCATAATTCTCTCCAATATCGTGACTTATCGTCACTGTCAGTTGGTCTATTCTTCTGTCCGTATCCGCATTCGATGTTATTGTGAGAAAATCAAATTTCTTTCTAACTATTGATTATAAATTAATTCTTAATTAAAAATAAATAATTATTAATTATACATATATATTAATTACTGTTGGGTATAAAATATCCACAGCCGAAGTCCTCAGCAGAATCAGCTCCAGGAGGTCCGCCCGGACTCCTACGGGAGCCGGGCTTCGTCGCCAACGTCAACCGCCGGTAAGGTTCGTCCGGACTCCTACGGGAGCCGGACTCCGCCAACAACCTCAACCGCGAGTAGACTCCGCCCGGACTCCTACAGGAGCCGGGCTCCGTCCTCAACATCAGCTGCCGGTAAGCTTTGTCCGGACTCCTACGGGAGCCGGACTTCACCTTTAACTTTAATTGCAGGAAGACCCCGCCCGGACTCCTACGGGAGCCGGGCTTCGTCCTCGACTCCAACGGCTGCAGACAGACTTCGTCCGGACTCCTACGGGAGCCGGACTCCGCCAACAACCTCAACCGCAAGTAGACTCCGCCCGGACTCCTACAGGAGCCGGGCTCCGTCCTCAACATCAGCTGCCGGTAAGCCTTGTCCGGACTCCTACGGGAGCCGGACTTCGCCTTTAACTTTAATTGCAGAAAGACCCTGCCCGGACCCCTACAGGAGCCGGGCTTCGTCCTCGACTCCAACGGCTGCAGACAGACTTCGTCCGGACTCCTACGGGAGCCGGACTCCGCCAACAACCTCAACCGCAAGTAGACTCCGCCCGGACTCCTACAGGAGCCGGACTCCATCCTCAACATCAGCTGTCGGTAAGCCTTGTCCGGACTCCTACGGGAGCCGGACTTCGCCTTTAACTTTAATTGCAGGAAGACCCCGCCCGGATCCCTACGGGAGCCGGGCTTCGTCCTCGACTCCAACGGCTGCAGACAGACTTCGTCCGGACTCCTACGGGAGCCGGACTCCGCCAACAACCTCAACCGCAAGTAGACTCCGCCCGGACTCCTACAGAAGCCGGGCTCCGTCCTCAACATCAGCTGCCGGTAAGCCTTGTCTGGACTCCTATGGGAGCCGGACTTCGCCTTTAACTTTAATTGCAGGAAGACCCCGCCCGGACCCCTACGGGAGCCGAGCTTCGTCCTCGACTCCAACGGCTGCAGACAGACTTCGTCCGGACTCCTACAGGAGCCGGACTCCGCCAACAACCTCAACCGCAAGTAGACTCTGCCCGGACTCCTACAGGAGCCGGACTCCATCCTCAACATCAGCTGTCGGTAAGCCTTGTCCGGACTCCTACGGGAGCCGGACTTCGCCTTTAACTTTAATTGCAGGAAGACCCCACCCGGACTCCTACGGGAGCCGGGCTTCGTCCTCGACTCCAACGGCTGCAGACAGACTTCGTCCGGACTCCTACGGGAGCCGAACTCCGCCAACAACCTCAACCGCAAGTAGACTCCGCCCGGACTCCTACAGGAGCCAGGCTCCGTCCTCAACATCAGCTGCCGGTAAGCCTTGTCCGGACTCCTACGGGAGCCGGACTTCGCCTTTAACTTTAATTGCAGGAAGACCCCACCTGGACCCCTACGGGAACCGGGCTTCGTCCTCGACTCCAACGGCTGCAGACAGACTTCGTCCGGACTCCTACGGGAGCCGGACTCCGCCAACAACTTCAACCGCAAGTAGACTCCGTCCGGACTCCTACAGGAGCCGGGCTCCGCCCGCGACTTCAACTCCGAGAGGACCCCGCCCGGACTCCCACGGGAGCCGGACTCCGTCGCCAACTTCGACTGCCGGTAAGACCCGTCCGGACTCCTACGGGAGCCGGACTTCGCACCTGATTTTGATTGCAGGGGACTCCGCCCGGACTCCTACGGGAGCCGGGCTCCGTCCGCGACTTCAACTCCGAGAGGACTCCGCCCGGACTCCCACGGGAGCCGGGCTCCACCCATGACCCCAACCGCAAGGAGGACTACGCCCGGACCCCTACGGGAGCCGGACTCCGACCGCTGTCGAACTTCAGCCGACAGATCTGTACTCCCTGGCAGGCCACAATAACGGCCACGATCTTGCTCCACTTCCTGCGGTGGATTCCGCACAGCTCCATCACTCCCTGACAGGCTGCAGTAACAGTCGCAGCTCTGCTCCACTTCCTACGATGGATTCCGCGCAGCTCCATTACTCCCTGACAGGCCGTATTAACGGCCACGATTCTGCTCCACTCCCTGCGGCGGATCCTGTGCGATCCCACCACTCCATGACGAGTCACGACAGCAAACGCCGCTGCACTCCCCGTAACTGACTCTACGTGGCACACCCCGGTGATAGCCACGGGTCCACTCCACTACTCTTCGCAGCAAACTCTGCCTGACCCTGGGCAGCCCACTGCCAGACGGTTACAGATGTCGCTATCAAGCTACTGCCCCCTCCGCCTATAAAAGGGGACCCCAGATACGTTATTCTATAAGCTTTTCATCTTTCATCTAAAAACTCTGCTATATTCTCCGTTCGAGCACTCCATTCTTGTTGAGGCAGAGAACTGACTTGAGCATCGGAGGGTCTTGCCGGAGCAACCCCACCTCCGGTTTAGACTTCCTTTGCAGGTCCCGGCGGCGACCGCGACTTCCTCGACTCCAGCTTCTCCAGCGCGAGTGGATTTTTTGCACCAACAGGATTGGCGCTAGAGGAAGGGGTTGTGTCTTCGCAGTACCTTTGTTCTTAAAGGAGCGCTCAACGGATCCACCTCTGGTCATCTTATCCAGCACCCACTCCTCCTTTCCTCATCTGATGCCTTCTCGCGAGGCCTTCGCACAACTACCTCCGGTTATGGTCGCCGACAAGGAGTGGCCGGACGATCGGCCTCTATTGGATTCCGTCAACACCATTTCGGGGGATCTTAGCGGGAGGCAACCAACATACCAGCTGTATCCCCCAAGCGGCAAAAAGTTGAAGAACCCATAACCTTTATCGAAGAAGACACCCAGGGAGTCCAATTCTCTCATAACGACGCGGTCGTAGTTTCCTTGAATATAGCAAATTACGACGTCCATCGCATTCTTGTCGACAATGAAAGTTTGGCTGACATCTTATTCTACGATGCCTTTTCAAGAATGTCCGCTCTTGACGGTCATCTGAGGCCGATTTGCTCCCCCCTGGTAGGGTTTACCGGTGACGCCGTTCCGATGGAAGGAATGATAGCTTTGACTGTGGCCGCGGGTCAATATCCAAAGCAATCCAGGGCTCTGGTGAATTTCTTGGTGGTGAAGGCGCCATCCGCCTACAATGCAATCCTTGGCCGACCCGGCCTCAATGCCCTCCGAGCTGTCGTTTCGACCTACCATTTGAAGTTGAAGTTCCCCACCAACCAGGGGATCGGAGAGGTCCGAGGAGACCAAGCCCTGGCCAGACACTGCTACAACATCGCCTTGCAAAGAAGCGATCAGGCTGACCTCTGTCCCGTCGATGGACTCGATGCTCGCGATGACCTCACCGAAGAAAGGGGTGGCCCAATCGAAGATCTGGTACCAATCCCTTTGAATGATGGGAATGCGGAGCATGTGGCGTTAATTGGCTCCAACCTGGGGGAGGAGGTGCGGACGCGTCTTATTGATTTCCTCCGAAGGAATGCGGACATTTTCGCTTGGGTTCCAGCAGACATGCCAGGGATTGACACGGAAGTCATGGAGCATCATCTGGCAGTCGATCCGAAGCATCGACCGACAAAAGAAAAAATCCGGAGTCATGCCCCGGAGAGGCAGAAGGCGATAGCCGAGGAAGTGGATAAGCTTCTCAAGGCCGGATTCATTAAGGAAGTCAATTATCCTGATTGGATTTTCAATGTTGTTCTGGTCAAAAAAGCAAACGACAAGTGGAGGATGTGCATAGACTTCAAAAAGCTGAATAAGGCTTGTCCAAAGGACAGCTACCCCCTCCCCAGAATCGACCAACTGGTGGATGCAACCTCAGGCCATGAGCTCCTCACCTTTATGGATGCGTTCTCCGACTATAATCAAATTAGAATGACGTCTGAAGATGAAGAAAAGATAGCTTTCATCACTAATCGCGGCCTTTACTGTTACAGGGTCATGCCTTTCGGCCTCAAGAATGCGGGCGCAACCTACCAACGGTTGGTGAACAAAATCTTCAAAGAGCAGATCGGCCGAAACATGGAGGTCTACGTGGATGATATGCTCGTAAAAAGCAAGTCTTCCAGGAATCATGTCGCCGACCTCGAGGAGACCTTTGACGCCCTCCGAAAGTATAGAATGAAGCTGAACCCAACTAAATGCGCTTTCGGAGTAACCTCAGAAAAGTTCCTGGGCTTCATGGTATCAGGACGCGGGATTGAGGCCAATCCAGAGAAAATTCATGCCATCCAGGAGATGACCACCCCAAAGTCGATCAAAGAGGTTCAGCGCCTCACAGGGAGGATAGCGGCTCTTAATTGCTTCGTCGCGAGGTCGGCCGAACGGTGCTTGCCCTTCTTTCAAACCCTCAAGCAGCCGAAGAACTTCTGTTGGACCCCTGAGTGCCAACAGGCGTTCGAGAAGTTAAGAAACTACCTTAGCTCACCCTCGCTGTTGGCAAAGCCTGAACCTGGGAAGGAACTATTTTTATACCTAGCGGTCTCTCCCATGGCCCTCGCGGCCGTCCTTTTCAAAGAAGAAGCGAAAGTCCAGCGACCAGTCTACTACATTAGCCGCGCGCTGAGGGACGCCGAGACCAGGTACACCAAATTAGAAAAACTGACCTACGCCTTGTTGGTTGCAGCTCGGAGGCTCCGACCCTACTTTCAAGGGCACACCGTGACGCTACTCACCGATCAACCAATCAAGGCAGTTTTACACCGGGCTGACACCTCCGAAAGAATGGCAAAATGGATGATCGAGCTCATAGAATTTGACATCAACTACAGACCTAGACCAGCAGTAAAGGCCCAAATACTGGCAGATTTCATAGTAGAGTGCACCATCCCAGAGGAGGTCGAACCTGAGCAAAGCAAAGTTGACGACCTGAAGTCTCAACCGAACTCCCCCAACGAAGAGGCCAATCCCTCCGATCGCTTTTGGACCCTCTATGTGGACGGATCTTCCAACATGTCAGGCGCAGGTGCAGGCCTGATCTTGGTCAGTCCGGAGGGAGTCATAGCAGAGTACGCTCTGCATTTCGAGTTTCCCGCAACAAACAATGGAGCGGAATATGAAGCTCTGATCGTAGGACTAAGGATCGCCAGAGAGCTGGGAATAAGTCAGCTCCGGGTGCACAGTGACTCTCAACTGGTGGTGGGGCAAGTCAGTGGGAGTTTTGAAGTGCGGGAGGACAGTATGGTCAGATACCTTGAGAAGGTAAAGGAGCTCACCCCCGCCTTCAGCAGCTTCAACATTAGACAGATTCCCAGGCTGGAGAATACCAGGGCCGATCTTCTCTCCAAGCTGGCAACATCGGCTCCGGCCGAATTGCCCAGAGGCGTCCTCTTCGAAGTTCTAAAACACCCGAGTACAGAAGAATCGCAGTCCGTAATGGAGATCGACCACGAGCCCAGCTGGGTCGACCCGCTGATAACTTATCTTAAGGATGGAGTTCTCCCCCAGGATGCGAAGGAGGCTCGGAAGCTCCGAAATCAAGCCTCCCGGTACATCCTTTATGAGGGCAAATTGTACAAAAGATCATACTTCTTGCCCCTCTTGAAATGTCTCTGGCCCTCGGAAGCTGACTACGCCTTGTGGGAAGTACACGAGGGGATTTGCGGAAACCATTTGGGGGCTAGATCTTTATCCCACAAGCTGCTCCGCCAGGGATATTACTGACCAATGATGCATCGTGATTCGATTGAATATGTCAAAAAGTGTGATCGATGCCAGAGGTACGCCAACATCCAGAGACAGCCCACCACCGAACTCACACCCTTGAGTGCCCCATGGCCTTTTGCACAATGGGGGATGGATATCCTTGGCCCTTTTCCCATGGCATCTGGGCAAAGGAAGTTCCTCCTCGTAGCGATCGACTACTTCACCAAATGGGTTGAAGCCGAACCACTAGCAAAAATCACGGAAGCAAAAGTTCAAGATTTCGTTTGAAAATCGATCGTGTGTAGGTTCGGTCTGCCTAGAACCCTAATCACTGATAATGGACGATAATTTGCGGGAGCAAAATTCGCCGAATTCTGTGAAGATCTAAACATCTCCCACAACTTCACATCAGTAGCCCATCCCCAGGCGAACGGCGAAGCTGAGGTGACCAACAGAACCCTTTTGCAGGGGATTAAGACAAGGCTCGAAAAAGCGAAGGGAACTTGGGCGGATGAACTTTATCATGTGTTGTGGGCGTATCGAGCTACTCAGAGGCTACCCACGGGGGAGATCCCTTTCGCTTTAGCCTTCGGTACGGAAGCCGTCATCCCCATCGAGCTTAAACTCCCGTCAGCACGAGTCGTGGCGTTCGACGAACATCAAAGTTCGCAAGGTCTTAGAGCCAACCTCGACCTACTAGAAGAAAGACGGGAGATAGCTCAGGTTCGGATGGCAGCCTACAGACAAAAGGTTGCTTGATATTACAACGCCCGGATTAAGAACAAAGCCTTTAGAGCGGGAGATCTAGTGCTTCGACGAGCCGCTGTCTCACAACCTCAGGACCGAGGGAAACTCGCCCCAAACTGGGAGGGACCGTATGAAGTCAAAGAAGTAGTCCGGCCCGGAACTTATTATCTTAAGAAACTTGGAGGAGCCGACCTCCCGCGACCGTGGAGCTCGGAAAACTTGCGGATGTACTACCAGTAATATCATTTTAATTGAAAATCACATACCTATATGTCCTTGGACAATGCAAACAAACTGTATCAAAAACAAAAGGGAAACCTCATCCCGACAAGGTCGAAGGCCCGGTTCCATTTAGACCGGATGGGGGAGAGGCCCTACAACGCCCATATGTGCCCTCACAGCCATGTCAGGAATAGGAGGAGAACCTCGTCCTGACATGAGCAAAGTCGAAGGCCTGGTTCCATTTAGACCGGATGGGGGGAGAGGCCCTACAGCGCCCTAATGTGCCCCCACAGCCATGTCAGGAATAGGAGGAGAACCTCGTCCTGACATGAGCAAAGTCGAAGGCCCGGTTCCATTTAGACCGGATGGGGGGAGAGGCCCTACAACGCCCATATGCACCCCCACAGTCGTGTCAGGAACAGGAGGAGAACCTCATCCTGACATGAGCAAAGTCAAAGGCCCGGTTCTTTTAGACCGGATGGAGGGAAGGCCTTACAGCGCCCTAACGCGCCCCCACAGCCGGGCCGGGAACGGGAAGAGAACCTCGCCCTGGTTCGAGCAAAGTGGAAGGCCCGGACTCCTACGGGAGCCGGGCTTCGTCCACGACACCACGGAAGACTCCACCCGGACTCCTACGAGAGCCGGACTTCATCCACAACACCATGAAAAACTCCACCCGGACTCCTACGGGAGCCGGGCTTCGTCCACGATACTAAGGAAGACTCCACCCGACTCCTACGGGAGCCGGGCTCCGCCCACGACCCCAATCACAGGAGGTTCCGTCCGGACTCCCACGGGAGCCGAACTTCGCCTTGACTTCAGCGGAGAAAAATTTCGAGCGAAAAGGAAAAAGGAAGGCAACGGACTAGGACAACTACGGTTGGAAAATGGACAGCGATCGAGGTACAGAAAACTCTGTCACCGCAAGGACTGGGGCTCCCATCGGGAGTCCCAGCTTTTGGAGAAGTTTTCAACACAAAATAGGACAATTTACTTAGGGTGACAGAAGCTCGGATCCCCGAATTCAAGCCCTGGGAGGGACCCCAGTCCCGAATGGCCCCAAGCGAGCCTGCAGCCATTGACGGAAAAATGACAATCGGATATCTTCGAACGGCGTAAAAGTCGAAAAGGAGCTCGGCAAATAACAATCCTACACGAATAAAAGAGGTCGTCGATGACCTTAGGACGACGTGAAAAAGAAAAGAAGAAAAGGAAGAAGAGAGAAGAAAGAAGAATAAAGAAGTTCGACGGATGACTATTCAATGCAAGATGCAGACGAGATAATAAAATCTCCTTTTCATTTTTCAACCAACAAGGTGTACGTTACAAGACTCGATGGGCCAGAAAAAAAAAATATAAATACATCATCGACGACATCGAGAACACGGTTTGGAAAGGATACGTCGGAAGCCGCTTCAAGCTGCAAACTTCTCTTCCCATTTAGTGTCCAGTGCGTGTGGCGGGCCTATTGGCTTTCATCCCGCCTTGCTTCGCCCCACCTCCGAAGTCCCAACCTCAGGGGGAAAAGGATGGATAGATTCCCGGGGGCGGTAAGGGCAACGGTAGCAGCAACGAAGACCTGTTTCAAGAAGAACCGGAGTCACCCTGGGGGCAACGGTGGCACCAGAAATATGCGTCATCACCGAATACTCCATGGTGGCCACCGTCCAGAACGCTCCGGCAAGGTCGGCATGCGCTACTTCCATCGCCCCCGCAACAAGTTTTACTGCCCCACCGTCGACGTCGACCGCTTCTGGTCCCTCGGCCCTGACGGCATCAAGGATCCCGCCACAGCTTGTGACGACAGCTCTGCCCTCTTGACCGGTATCACCCCGCCTTGCTACTCCGAAATTCTCGGGCAGAATACCTTTACCGGCGGCCCCCGTTATTAAACCCCTGTTGTTGAAGGAATTCTTCCGTGAGCCCTCTTTGAGACGACGGAGATCCTCAGCAGCCACTTGATGACCGGAGAACTCACCGGCTGCTGTTCTCCTCCTCGCCTTCCTCCAAGCCCTAGACATCCCTTCAAGGATGGCCTCCAGGGTGGAGGACATGACGTGGGAACCCCTTAGAGAAGAATCGAGGAGCTGAAGACGGCAAGGACCGATGCGGAGGAAGTGGCTGAGTAGCTAGGCTCTCAGACGGAAGAAAGGTGCCGTCCTCTCGGCAGGATGAAGCCCCGAAGGAAGAGCAGGGGGTTTAAATAGCCAACGGATCTTAGCGCAGTTATGGCGGCAGGCGTCCCTAGGCCAACTGGTGCGTGCCACGTGTCCCACATGTCCCACTCGCCGCTATCGAGATTGACTGTTCGTAAATTTCCGTAATGCGACGCTTGGGATCACGTTTCGACGGGATTCCGAAAAGACTCTTCAGGTTGCCTTAACTAGAAAAAGGACTCCAGCACGCGCACATTAATGCCAAAATATCTGGGGGCGGCAGTGTGCAGGATTCGAGGGGACGGTTTCGGCTGTGCCCATCTCTCTCTGTACTTCCTTCGTTCGAAATTCAACTCGGAAGTAGGAGGACTGGTGTTGGGTATAAAATACCCACAGTCGAAGTCCTCAGCAGAATCAGCTCCAGGAGGTCCCCCGGACTCCTACGGGAGCCGGGCTTCGTCGCCAACGTCAACCACGGTAAGGTCGTCTGGACTCCTAGGGAGCCGACTCCGCCAACAACCTCAACCGTGAGTAGACTCCGCCCGACTCCTACAGGAGCCGGGCTCCATCCTCAACATCAGCTGCCGGTAAGCCTTGTCCGACTCCTACGGAGCCGGACTTCGCCTTAACTTTAATCGCAGGAAACCCCACCGGACTCCTACGGGAGCCGGGCTCATCCTCGACTCCAACGGCTGCAGACAGACTTTGTCCGGACTCCT
>NC_025994.2:19257759-19335910 GCF_000442705.2 Elaeis guineensis
CATGCCCCGGAGAGGCAGAAGGCGATAGCCGAGGAAGTGGATAAGCTTCTCAAGGCCGGATTCATTAAGGAAGTCAATTATCCTGATTGGATTTTCAATGTTGTTCTGGTCAAAAAGCAAACGACAAGTGGAGGATGTGCATAGACTTCAAAAAGCTGAATAAGGCTTGTCCAAAGGACAGCTACCCCTCCCAGAATCGACCAACTGGTGGATGCAACCTCAGGCCATGAGCTCCTCACCTTTATGGATGCGTTCTCCGACTATAATCAAATTAGAATGACGTCTGAAGATGAAGAAAAGATAGCTTTCATCACTAATCGCGGCCTTTACTGTTACAGGGTCATGCCTTTCGGCCTCAAGAATGCGGGCGCAACCTACCAACGGTTGGTGAACAAAATCTTCAAAGAGCAGATCGGCCGAAACATGGAGGTCTACGTGGATGATATGCTCGTAAAAAGCAAGTCTTCCAGAATCATGTCGCCGACCTCGAGGAGACCTTTGACGCCCTCCGAAAGTATAGAATGAAGCTGAACCCAACTAAATGCGCTTTCGGAGTAACCTCAGAAAAGTTCCTGGGCTTCATGGTATCAGGACGCGGGATTGAGGCCAATCCAGAGAAAATTCATGCCATCCAGGAGATGACCACCCCAAAGTCGATCAAAGAGGTTCAGCGCCTCACAGGGAGGATAGCGGCTCTTAATTGCTTCGTCGCGAGGTCGGCCGAACGGTGCTTGCCCTTCTTTCAAACCCTCAAGCAGCCGAAGAACTTCTGTTGGACCCTGAGTGCCAACAGGCGTTCGAGAAGTTAAGAAACTACCTTAGCTCACCCTCGCTGTTGGCAAAGCCTGAACCTGGGAAGGAACTATTTTTATACCTAGCGGTCTCTCCCATGGCCCTCGCGGCCGTCCTTTTCAAAGAAGAAGCGAAAGTCCAGCGACCAGTCTACTACATTAGCCGCGCGCTGAGGGACGCCGAGACCAGGTACACCAAATTAGAAAACTGACCTACGCCTTGTTGGTTGCAGCTCGGAGGCTCCGACCCTACTTTCAAGGGCACACCGTGACGCTACTCACGATCAACCAATCAAGGCGTTTTACACCGGGCTGACACCTCCGAAAGAATGGCAAAATGGATGATCGAGCTCATAGAATTTGACATCAACTACAGACCTAGACCAGCAGTAAAGGCCAAATACTGGCAGATTTCATAGTAGAGTGCACCATCCCAGAGGAGGTCGAACCTGAGCAAAGCAAAGTTGACGACCTGAAGTCTCAACCGAACTCCCCCAACGAAGAGGCCAATCCCTCCGATCGCTTTTGGACCCTCTATGTGGACGGATCTTCCAACATGTCAGGCGCAGGTGCAGGCCTGATCTTGGTCAGTCCGGAGGGAGTCATAGCAGAGTACGCTCTGCATTTCGAGTTTCCCGCAACAAACAATGGAGCGGAATATGAAGCTCTGATCGTAGGACTAAGGATCGCCAGAGAGCTGGGAATAAGTCAGCTCCGGGTGCACAGTGACTCTCAACTGGTGGTGGGGCAAGTCAGTGGGAGTTTTGAAGTGCGGGAGGACAGTATGGTCAGATACCTTGAGAAGGTAAAGGAGCTCACCCCCGCCTTCAGCAGCTTCAACATTAGACAGATTCCCAGGCTGGAGAATACCAGGGCCGATCTTCTCTCCAAGCTGGCAACATCGGCTCCGGCCGAATTGCCCAGAGGCGTCCTCTTCGAAGTTCTAAAACACCGAGTACAGAAGAATCGCAGTCCGTAATGGAGATCGACCACGAGCCCAGCTGGGTCGACCCGCTGATAACTTATCTTAAGGATGGAGTTCTCCCCCAGGATGCGAAGGAGGCTCGGAAGCTCCGAAATCAAGCCTCCCGGTACATCCTTTATGAGGGCAAATTGTACAAAAGATCATACTTCTTGCCCCTCTTGAAATGTCTCTGGCCCTCGGAAGCTGACTACGCCTTGTGGGAAGTACACGAGGGGATTTGCGGAAACCATTTGGGGGCTAGATCTTTATCCCACAAGCTGCTCCGCCAGGGATATTACTGACCAATGATGCATCGTGATTCGATTGAATATGTCAAAAAGTGTGATCGATGCCAGAGGTACGCCAACATCCAGAGACAGCCCACCACCGAACTCACACCCTTGAGTGCCCCATGGCCTTTTGCACAATGGGGGATGGATATCCTTGGCCCTTTTCCCATGGCATCTGGGCAAAGGAAGTTCCTCCTCGTAGCGATCGACTACTTCACCAAATGGGTTGAAGCCGAACCACTAGCAAAAATCACGGAAGCAAAAGTTCAAGATTTCGTTTGAAAATCGATCGTGTGTAGGTTCGGTCTGCCTAGAACCCTAATCACTGATAATGGACGATAATTTGCGGGAGCAAAATTCGCCGAATTCTGTGAAGATCTAAACATCTCCCACAACTTCACATCAGTAGCCCATCCCCAGGCGAACGGCGAAGCTGAGGTGACCAACAGAACCCTTTTGCAGGGATTAAGACAAGGCTCGAAAAAGCGAAGGGAACTTGGGCGGATGAACTTTATCATGTGTTGTGGGCGTATCGAGCTACTCAGAGGCTACCCACGGGGGAGATCCCTTTCGCTTTAGCCTTCGGTACGGAAGCCGTCATCCCATCGAGCTTAACTCCCGTCAGCACGAGTCGTGGCGTTCGACGAACATCAAAGTTCGCAAGGTCTTAGAGCCAACCTCGACCTACTAGAAGAAAGACGGGAGATAGCTCAGGTTCGGATGGCAGCCTACAGACAAAAGGTTGCTTGATATTACAACGCCCGGATTAAGAACAAAGCCTTTAGAGCGGGAGATCTAGTGCTTCGACGAGCCGCTGTCTCACAACCTCAGGACCGAGGGAAACTCGCCCCAAACTGGGAGGGACCGTATGAAGTCAAAGAAGTAGTCCGGCCCGGAACTTATTATCTTAAGAAACTTGGAGGAGCCGACCTCCCGCGACCGTGGAGCTCGGAAAACTTGCGGATGTACTACCAGTAATATCATTTTAATTGAAAATCACATACCTATATGTCCTTGGACAATGCAAACAAACTGTATCAAAAACAAAAGGGAAACCTCATCCCGACAAGGTCGAAGGCCCGGTTCCATTTAGACCGGATGGGGGAGAGGCCCTACAACGCCCATATGTGCCCTCACAGCCATGTCAGGAATAGGAGGAGAACCTCGTCCTGACATGAGCAAAGTCGAAGGCCTGGTTCCATTTAGACCGGATGGGGGAGAGGCCCTACAGCGCCCTAATGTGCCCCCACAGCCATGTCAGGAATAGGAGGAGAACCTCGTCCTGACATGAGCAAAGTCGAAGGCCCGGTTCCATTTAGACCGGATGGGGGGAGAGGCCCTACAACGCCCATATGCACCCCCACAGTCGTGTCAGGAACAGGAGGAGAACCTCATCCTGACATGAGCAAAGTCAAAGGCCCGGTTCTTTTAGACCGGATGGAGGGAAGGCCTTACAGCGCCCTAACGCGCCCCCACAGCCGGGCCGGGAACGGGAAGAGAACCTCGCCCTGGTTCGAGCAAAGTGGAAGGCCCGGACTCCTACGGGAGCCGGGCTTCGTCCACGACACCACGGAAGACTCCACCCGGACTCCTACGAGAGCCGGACTTCATCCACAACACCATGAAAAACTCCACCCGGACTCCTACGGGAGCCGGGCTTCGTCCACGATACTAAGGAAGACTCCACCCGGACTCCTACGGGAGCCGGGCTCCGCCCACGACCCCAATCACAGGAGGGTTCCGTCCGGACTCCCACGGGAGCCGAACTTCGCCTTGACTTCAGCGGAGAAAAATTTCGAGCGAAAAGGAAAAAGGAAGGCAACGGACTAGGACAACTACGGTTGGAAAATGGACAGCGATCGAGGTACAGAAAACTCTGTCACCGCAAGGACTGGGGCTCCCATCGGGAGTCCCAGCTTTTGGAGAAGTTTTCAACACAAAATAGGACAATTTACTTAGGGTGACAGAAGCTCGGATCCCCGAATTCAAGCCCTGGGAGGGACCCCAGTCCCGAATGGCCCCAAGCGAGCCTGCAGCCATTGACGGAAAAATGACAATCGGATATCTTCGAACGGCGTAAAAGTCGAAAAGGAGCTCGGCAAATAACAATCCTACACGAATAAAAGAGGTCGTCGATGACCTTAGGACGACGTGAAAAAGAAAAGAAGAAAAGGAAGAAGAGAGAAGAAAGAAGAATAAAGAAGTTCGACGGATGACTATTCAATGCAAGATGCAGACGAGATAATAAAATCTCCTTTTCATTTTTCAACCAACAAGGTGTACGTTACAAGACTCGATGGGCCAGAAAAAAAAAAATATAAATACATCATCGACGACATCGAGAACACGGTTTGGAAAGGATACGTCGGAAGCCGCTTCAAGCTGCAAACTTCTCTTCCCATTTAGTGTCCAGTGCGTGTGGCGGGCCTATTGGCTTTCATCCCGCCTTGCTTCGCCCCACCTCCGAAGTCCCAACCTCAGGGGGAAAAGGATGGGATAGATTCCCGGGGGCGGTAAGGGCAACGGTAGCAGCAACGAAGACCTGTTTCAAGAAGAACCGGAGTCACCCTGGGGGCAACGGTGGCACCAGAAATATGCGTCATCACCGAATACTCCATGGTGGCCACCGTCCAGAACGCTCCGGCAAGGTCGGCATGCGCTACTTCCATCGCCCCCGCAACAAGTTTTACTGCCCACCGTCGACGTCGACCGCTTCTGGTCCCTCGGCCCTGACGGCATCAAGGATCCCGCCACAGCTTGTGACGACAGCTCTGCCCTCTTGACCGGTATCACCCCGCCTTGCTACTCCGAAATTCTCGGGCAGAATACCTTTACCGGCGGCCCCCGTTATTAAACCCCTGTTGTTGAAGGAATTCTTCCGTGAGCCCTCTTTGAGACGACGGAGATCCTCAGCAGCCACTTGATGACCGGAGAACTCACCGGCTGCTGTTCTCCTCCTCGCCTTCCTCCAAGCCCTAGACATCCCTTCAAGGATGGCCTCCAGGGTGGAGGACATGACGTGGGAACCCCTTAGAGAAGAATCGAGGAGCTGAAGACGGCAAGGACCGATGCGGAGGAAGTGGCTGAGTAGCTAGGCTCTCAGACGGAAGAAAGGTGCCGTCCTCTCGGCAGGATGAAGCCCCGAAGGAAGAGCAGGGGGTTTAAATAGCCAACGGATCTTAGCGCAGTTATGGCGGCAGGCGTCCCTAGGCCAACTGGTGCGTGCCACGTGTCCCACATGTCCCACTCGCCGCTATCGAGGATTGACTGTTCGTAAATTTCCGTAATGCGACGCTTGGGATCACGTTTCGACGGGAGTTCCGAAAAGACTCTTCAGGTTGCCTTAACTAGAAAAAGGACTCCAGCACGCGCACATTTAATGCCAAAATATCTGGGGGCGGCAGTGTGCAGGATTCGAGGGGACGGTTTCGGCTGTGCCCATCTCTCTCTGTACTTCCTTCGTTCGAAATTCAAACTCGGAAGTAGGAGGACTGGTGTTGGGTATAAAATACCCACAGTCGAAGTCCTCAGCAGAATCAGCTCCAGGAGGTCCGCCCGGACTCCTACGGGAGCCGGGCTTCGTCGCCAACGTCAACCACCGGTAAGGTTCGTCTGGACTCCTAGGGAGCCGGACTCCGCCAACAACCTCAACCGTGAGTAGACTCCGCCCGGACTCCTACAGGAGCCGGGCTCCATCCTCAACATCAGCTGCCGGTAAGCCTTGTCCGGACTCCTACGGGAGCCGGACTTCGCCTTTAACTTTAATCGCAGGAAGACCCCACCCGGACTCCTACGGGAGCCGGGCTTCATCCTCGACTCCAACGGCTGCAGACAGACTTTGTCCGGACTCCTACGGGAGCCGGACTCTGCCAACAACCTCAACCGCAAGTAGACTCCGCCCGGACTCCTACAGGAGCCGGGCTCCGTCCTCAACATCAGCTGTCGGTAAGCCTTGTCCGGACTCCTACGGGAGTCGGACTTCGCCTTTAACTTTAATTGCAGGAAGACCCCGCCCGGACCCCTATGGGATCCGGACTTCGTCCTCGACTCCAATGACTGCAAACAGACTTCGTCCGGACTCCTACGGGAGCCGGACTCCGCCAACAACCTCAACCGCAAGTAGACTCCGCCCGGACTCCTGCAGGAGCCGGGCTCCATCCTCAACATCAGCTGCCGGTAAGCCTTGTCCGGACTCCTACGGGAGCCGGACTTCGCCTTTAACTTTAATTGCAGGAAGACCCCGCCCGGACCCCTACGGGAGCCGGACTTCATCCTCGACTCCAACGGCTGCAGACAGACTTCGTCCGGACTCCTACGAGAGCCAGACTCTGCCAACAACCTCAACCGCAAGTAGACTCTGCCCGGACTCCTACAGGAGCCGGGCTCCGTCCTCAACATCAGCTGCCGGTAAGCCTTGTCCGGACTCCTATGGGAGCCGGACTTCGCCTTTAACTTTAATTGCAGGAAGACCCCGCCCGGACCCCTACGGGAGCCGGGCTTCATCCTCGACTCCAACGGCTACAGACAGACTTCGTCCGGACTCCTACGGGAGCCGGACTCCGCCAACAACCTCAACCGCAAGTAGACTCCGTCCGGACTCCTACAGGAGCCGGGCTCTGTCCTCAACATCAGCTGCCGGTAAGCCTTGTCCGGACTCCTACGAGAGCCGGACTTTGCCTTTAACTTTAATTGCAGGAAGACCCCGCCCGGACTCCTACGGGAGCCGGGCTTCATCCTTGACTCCAACGGCTGCAGACAGACTTCGTCCGGACTCCTACGGGAGCCGGACTCTGCCAACAACCTCAACCACAAGTAGACTCCGCCCGGACTCCTACAGGAGCCGGGCTCCGTCCTCAACATCAGCTGCCGGTAAGCCTTGTCCGGACTCCTACGGGAGCCGGACTTCGCCTTTAACTTTAATTGCAGGAAGACCTCACCCGGACCCCTACGGGAGCCGGGCTTCGTCCTCGACTCCAACGGCTGCAGACAGACTTCGTCCGGACTCCTACGGGAGCCGGACTCCGCCAACAACTTCAACCGCAAGTAGACTCCGCCCGGACTCCTACAGGAGCCGGGCTCCGCCCGCGACTTCAACTCCGAGAGGACCCCGCCCAGACTCCCACGGGAGCCGGGCTCCGTCGCCAACTTCGACTGCCGGTAAGACCCGTCCGGACTCCTACGGGAGCCGGACTTCGCACTTGATTTTGATTGCAGGGGACTCCGCCCGGACTCCTACGGGAGCCGGGCTCCGCCCGCGACTTCAACTCTGAGAGGACTCCGCCCGGACTCCCACGGGAGTCGGGCTCCACCCACGACCCCAACCGCAAGGAGGACTCCACCCGGACCCCTATGGGAGCCGGACTCCGACCGCTGCCGAACTTCAGCCGACGGATCTGCACTCCCTGGCAGGCCACAATAACGGCCACGATCTTGCTCCACTTCTTGTGGCGGATTTCGCGCAGCTCCATCACTCCCTGACAGGCCGCAGTAACGGTCGCAGCTCTGCTCCACTTCCTACGACGGATTTCGCGCAGCTCCATTACTCCCTGACAGGCCGTATTAACGGCCACGATTCTGCTCCACTCCCTGCGGCGGATCCTGTGCGATCCCACCACTCCATGATGAGTCACGACAGCGAACGCTGCTCCACTCCCTGTAACTGACTCCACGTGGCACACCCCGGTGATAGCCACGGGTCCACTCCACTACTCTTCGCAGCAAACTCCGCCTGACCCTGGACAGCCCACTGTCAGACGGTTACAGATGTCGCTATCAGGCTACTGCCCCCTCCGCCTATAAAAGGGGACCCCAGATATGTTATTCTATAAGCTTTTCATCTTTCATCTAAAAACTCTGCTAAATTCTCCGTTCGAGCACTCCATTCTTGTTGAGACAGAGAACTGACTTGAGCGTCGGAGGGTCTTGCCGGAGCAACCCCACCTCCGGTTTAGACTTCCTTTGCAGGTTCCGGCGGCGATCGCGACTTCCTCGACTCCAGCTTCTCCGGCACGAGCGGATTTTTGCACCAACAATTACTATATCTAAATTAACTCTTATACATTTTAATTAAATAACTCTTATGTGTATATATATGAGTTTTTCTAATTAAGTAACTCTTTATAATAGTTTTTTTATAATTTTTAATGCAATGAAATAGTTAAAATTCAATTCCAATGCATTGATCAAATAAAAAATTACCAATAGTGGTAAACTTATAAAGATGTCCATCAAATGTACTCTTACCACTTGACATATTTTTATATTTGTAAAAATGAAAATTCAACTTTAATATATAACTTTCAATATGTAATGGTAAAATGACTAAGAAACTGGCTATGAATAATAAAAAATTGATTCATTTTCGTATATATAGTAATAATAATTAGTATAAATAATTAATACATAAAATAGAAGTAATTACATAAAAAATTATTCGAATCCAACCCGACTCGACCCAACCTATCTACATCGGAGACAACAAAAGCATCAAAAATCCAAATCCGAACCCACCTAATCGATCCTACTTCAATAATAATTAAGATGTATAAGGCATATTCAATAATCAATACATATTACTTTTTAGCTGTTAATTATGTATATATAATCAAGATATGTAGGAGTTAATAAATATTAAGAACATACTAGATAGTTAAGAGTTAATAATATACTAGATAATTAATTCATTAGCAATCCCTTGGAGATTTCCTTGGAAAAATATTTAACAAATCATTTATTGGCAATCCATTGGTAAAATCCCTCGAAAAACCATTAAAATAAATAATTTTTTGGAATCCCTTAAAAAAGCTCTTGGAAAATCATTTAAATAAATAATTTATTGGTGTTCCCTCAGAAAATCCCTTGAAAAACCATTTAAATAAATAATTTTTTGATATCCATTAGAAAATCCCACAAAAAATAATATAAAAATAATTTATTTAGAATCCCTAGAAAAATCCCTCGAAAAAGAATATGCAAAAATAATTTATTTAAAATTGCTAGGAATATCCCTTGAAAACTGATATTTCGAACATTTTTTCGAGGGACTTGTTTTATCAAAATCTTATAGAAAGAATCATTTGTAAGGGAAGAATCCCTTGAAAAATCCCTCAGCAATTATTTTTACGAGAGATTTTCTAAGGGAATATTTTTCATTAAAATTTTTTCACTAAGAACTTATTTATGAAAAAAATATCTCAAAAAATCCCTCATAAAAATAATTTTCAATAAATTTTTTAAGAAAATATTTTTCATTAAAATTTTTCACTATGAACTCATTTATGAGGAAAAAATCTCTTGATAAATCTCTCAAAAATTATTTTTTTGAGAGCTTTTTCAAGAGAATATTTTTCATCAAAATTTTTTAGTAAGAACTCATTTATGAGGGAAACACCCTCAGAAAATCCCTCGCAAAAATGATTTCTAAGAAAGTATATTCCATCAAAATTTTTTAACTAAGAACTCATTTATGAGAGAAAAAGTTTTTGAAAAATCTCTTGTAAAAATAATTTTCAAGAGATTTTCTGAGGGAATATTTTTCACCAATTTTTTTTTCTAAGAACTCATTTATGAGGGACAAATCCCTCGAAACATCCCTTGCAAAAATAATTTTTGAGAAATTTTTTGAGAAAATATTTTTATCAAAATTTTTTAACTAAGAACTCATTTATGAGGAAAAATCTCTCAAAAATTCCCTTGCAAAAATAATTTCTAAGGGATTTTTTGAGAAAATATTTTTCATGAAATTTTTTTCATAAGAACTCATTTATGAGGGAACAATCTCTCGAAAAATCCCTCACAAAAATAATTTTCAAGAGATTTTTTGAGAAAATATTTTCCATCAATTTTTTTTAAGTAAGAACTCTTTTATGAGAAAAAAATTCCTTAGAAATTTTCTCATAAAAAAAATTTTTGAGGAATTTTTTGGGGGAATATTTTTTATCAAAATTTTTTTCTAAGAACTCATTTATGAGATAACAATCCCTCAAAAAATCCCTTGCATAAATAATTTTTGAGAGATTTTTTGAGAAAATATTTTTTATTAAAATTTTTTAACTAAGAACTCATTTATGAGAAAAAATTATCAAAAAATCTCTCACAAAATTAATTTTCAAGAGATTTTTTGAGAAAATATTTTTCATCAAATTTTTTTCCTAAAAACTCATTTGTGATGGACAAATCCCTCAGAAAATATTTCGCAAATTATTTTTGTGAGAGATTTTTTGAGAAAATTTTTTTCTCAAAAAATTTTGGTAGTTAGTATTTTTTGTCCAAAAATCCATTGAAATTGCAAGGAATTTTTTTTCTCACTAAATTCTCCCAGTAAACACCTTTTTCTTGTAGTGCATCACGTTGATTGAACTCTAGTCAAACTTCGACTGTCGTGTGATGGGCCAACGATGAGTCAATGGTGTCAGAGACCTTCTCTCCATTAAATAATAAAAATAAATAAATAAATAAATGAAGATGGAAGAAGAAAGGGCCGATGGTGTGTCCTCTTCATCACGTTAACCGGTCGGACCTCTGGTTCATATCCAGTGGCCGCCAATGCCCCTCGTCTGGCTACCTTTTCCAGTAACTGTCCTTTCGATAGCCACCATGCTGAGCCACCCATAGCCGACAGTATGATTTTCTAATCTTTCATGCTGGCCAGCTCTTCTTTGAAATTGCATCGGATGGACCTCCATTAGGACTCTAGGGCATTGCTCTCCGATAGCAAGGCTGGGTTTCATTGAGTTTTCTCAATGCTACCGACCCATATCTGAGGGAGAAAGGTGCCAGCTTGGGCTTTTCAATCTCCCATGAGATCGGCCTATCGTCGACATGTCGGTGGCCTGGGAAGTCTGCCAGTGGTTGGGAAGGGTTGGTGACCCATTGGTGGACATTAATCAAAGAAGGGTCACTGACCATGGAATTTTCCATCGGATTTGATCAAGAAAAAGGGAAAAGAAGAGGAGGAAAAGGGTAAGGCCTAACGTATTGGATTTCGAGTTCCGACCCGAAATCCAAAAAGGTTACCCATTTTTCTTAAAGAGGCTTTTTGCAATATAACCCCTAATAAAGTACATATTCAGTAAAGGTCCAACCAAATTCAGTTTAAGGACTTTTACAATTTAGTCCCTGATAAAGAAAAAACTCATATAGATCCCTATAAAAATTACATTTTGATCCCTATGATAGAGTTTATTACATAAAGTCCCTTGGATTATTATTTAGTCCTTGTAATAAACTTTATTATGTAAAGGTCCTTTTAAATTGTGCTTTCTAATTTATTTTGGTTACATAAAAGGTCTAGATTATTGTTTATTTGCCAAAAATTGTGATTATAATGAAAACCATATAAAATTTTATATGGTTATTTGGGATTATTGATGCCATATTAAAGTTAATAGATTTATCATATTTATGAGCAGCCAAGCATCCTGAATATAATGAAAACCACATAAAGACTATAAATCAAAGTGTATGGCATATGGATAAAATTATAATTAAGTCATAGAGATAATTAACTTTATCCACAGGGAATGGTTATTTTTGTGATTTAATTAGGATAAGATAGTAATTTAGATATTAAAAATAAATTTTTTCTAGATCTATAGGTATGAAAATTTATTATTTTGATATCTATATTGCTGATCTTATTAATAAAGTATTAGTGAATTCTATACATGATGACCTCTACCACAAGAAGGTTAGAATTTATTATTGAAATTAATATTGATTATTTTAGATTAAATTTATGTTTCATAGCACTAAAATTTTCTATGCTTGTTGATTATTGCAGCTAATCCTATTGTATATATTAATGATGCTGCTCTTATTTCAATATTAAGTGATGATAATTTTTTTGATTGAAAAGTTATTATTCTTTACACTTGGGTATAAGGACCTTGACCTGATGCTTCATGTGGATGAACCACCTATTCTTATGGATTCAAGTATGCTACAATAAATTTTGGCATACGAAAAATGAGAGTGATCTAATTGCTTGAGCTTAACACTCATCAAGTCTTAGTTGCCTAGAAGTATTAGAGATCAATCCCTCAATATGATAAAGTCAAGATTTTATAAAGGCCATTGAAGAACAATTTGAAAGTTTGATAAGACATTGGTCAATATCCTGATGAAGAGACTTTCAGTGATGAGTTTGATAGCACTAAAGGTGTACATTACCATATCATAAAGATGAGAGATATTGCTGCTCAACTCAAGTCTTTGAAAGTTGAGAACTTTTCTAATTCATTTCATTTTGAATTTTCTACTTGCAGAATATGATCCTTTCAAGATTTTTTATAATACATATAAGAAAAAATGATCTATTAATAAACTTTTGACCATGTGTGTTCAAGAGGAAGAAAGATTAAAATAAAAAAATAAGAAATAAAATATGAAAGTGCTAATCTTACAATCATGGTAAAGAAAGAATGAGAAAAAGTGCTCCTAAAAGAAAGGATGCTATAGTGCCAATAAAGTGCCTGGCAATAAAGATACATGCTTCTTTTGTAGAAAAAGGGACACATAAAGAAGGACTGCGTAAAGTATAAGAAATAAGTTGAAAAGAAAGATACTTTTATATTTCTAGCATAGCATGAAATCTTTCTATTGATGTTCCTAATAATACTTGGTGGATTAATTTTGATACTACAATTCATATTGCCAATACCATGCAGAGCTTCCTTAATCTAAGGGATCCAGCAATCTAGGAAAGGAAGTGAATAAAGTATCTATTCAAACAGTTGGATACATTCACATGTGGAAGCTGTGGAAACTTTAGATTAGTTTCGAATTCTAATTTTATTTTGGATCTTGAAAATACCTTTTATGTTCCAAGTTTCTCTAAGAATTTAGTTTCTATCTCCAAGTTGATAAATTTTGGTTTTGATTTTCATTTTGAAAATTCTGTAGTTAATTTTTTTGGAATAAAGTGTTATTAGCACTAGTTTTCTGATGGATGGCTCATATAAATTATATTTGTATCTGAATTTTGAATGTAATCATTCATCTATGCATGGCGATAATATTGCATAAAAAGAAAATTATTAAAGAGAACTCTTCAGGTTTATGGTATAAAAGATTAGTCTATATCTCTTTAAAAAAAATAAAAAAGTTGATAATGATGGCATTTTAAAAAATATTGATTTTATTGACTTTGATAGTTATTTGGATTGCATAAAGGGAAAGCAAATTAATAAGTCCTTTAAAGGTGCCAAAAAGAGTTCTAATATTTTGAAAATCATACACATTGATATCTGTAAATCATTTTCTACTCTCTATTTTAATAGTCAAAGATATTTTATCTCATTTATTGATGACCATATCAGATACATGTATCTCTATCTTTTCTTTAAAAAAAGTGAGGCACTAGATCCTTTACAGTTTATAAAACAGAAGTAAAAAAAAACTGGATAAGAAAATAAAGATCGTGAGATCTGACAGAGATGAAGAGTACTATGAAAGATACATTGAAGAGGTCAGTCCATGGGCCCATTTGATAAGTTCCTTGAAGAAGAGGGTATTATTGCCCAATACACAATGCCTAGAATATCACAACAAAATGGTATGGCCAAAAGAAGGAACCATATACTGATGGATATGGTAAGAGTATGATTAGTAATTCTAATCTTTCTTTATCTCTTGGAGTGAAGTATTAAAGACTATATTGCATATCTTAAACAGGATTCTATCAAAGGTTGTATCTAAAACTCCTCTTGAGTTATGGAAAGAATGAAAACCGAGTTAAATCACTTACATATATGGAGATGTCAGTTGAGGTGGGATTAATAATCCACACTTAAAGAAATTGAATTCCAAAATAGTTAGTAGCTATTTTATTGGCTATGCGGTAAACTCTAAGGGATATAGGTTTCATTATCCTTATCGTACATCCAAAATAGTTGAAGCTAGGAATGGTCAGTTTCTTGAGGATTATGAGGTAGTGAGAGTGGTTTCATTGTAATGATAAATTTGAGGAAATAATGGATCAAATTGATCAACCCACAAAAGATATGGAATTGATTGTTATTCAAACAGATCGATAAGATCATAAACAACCAATTCAAAAACAACCACCCTATGAATAGCACATATTGAGCCTACTACTAAAAATACTCAAAATACAGAAATAGTAGGATTAAGAAGATCTATAAAAGATAGGAGATCCGTAATTCCTAGTAATTACATTATCTATCTACAGAAATCTGACTTTGATATTGGGCTGGATAGTGATTCTAAGTTTTTTCACAAGCCATGAGTGGAAACAAATCCACATACTGGTATTATGCCATAAAAGATGAGATAGAATCTATAGCTAAAAATTAAGTCTGAGATCTCATTTAATTACCTAAAAGTACTTCAGCCATTAGCTATAAATGGGTAAGAGACTCATCAAGTAAAATTGAACAATATATGGCTAGACTTGTAGCTAGGGGTTTTACTTAAAAAAAAAGTATTGATTATCATAAAACCTTCTCTTCAATTTTAAAGAAAGATTTTTAAGAATAATTATGGCTTTAGTAGTTTATTTTGATTTAGAGTTACATCAAATGGATGTAAAAATGATATTTCTAAATAAAAATCTAAAAGAGATAGTGTACATGACTCAATCTAAAGGTTTCTATACAATACTATAAAAATCAAACTATTAGCGATAGCTAATTACCATCGCTAATAGCCATTTTGTCATCGTTAAAAATTTGATAAAAATAATCTCATCGCTAATTATCATTATTAGCGACGGTAATTCTCCCATCGCTAACAATAGTAATTAACGACAGTATTAGCAACAAATATTATGCTAATAATATTATTTTTTTAATTAAATATTAAAATATTATTAGCAATAAAAGTTATCATCACTACTGTCATCATTAATAGTTTTAAATTTTTTAATTAAAATTTTAAAAAAACTATTAGCGACGAAAGCACCATCGCTAATACCATGCTAATATTTTTATTTTTTTTAAAAATTATAAGTAAATATTTTAAAATCTATTTTATAATTATTTTTAAAATTTATTATAAATAAAATAATAATTATTTAATAAATCATAAATAAAAAATAATTATATTATATTAAAATATAAATTTTATAATTTTATAAATTTATACTACTTTACAAGTTTAAAAATTACATACATATCAAAAAAATAGATCATGCAAGATTCTCCTTGTCTCCTCTTCATCCTCCTCCTACTCCTATACATCCTTCTAGTAGCTGGTGGATGAGAGTCAGATGTCCCAACATTCTATAATAAAAAAATAAAATATTTTTAATAATTTCGATATGAAATCGTATATGTCAATATGAGATATATATTTTGATATACTACTTCAATTTGAATAGCTTATTCTTACATATTTCATTCATGATATGGAGCTATAACAACTCCGATCTATCGATTAAATGGTTAGATTGAATTTTATCCCCTAAGTCCCATTTTTTAATTATTAATAAGTTTTGATAGAAAATGTATATATGATATAGAGGTATATATTTTGATATACTACTTCGATTCTGAAAGATTATTTTTATACTTTTTATTCGATGATACGAAGCTATAGACACTTCTGGTCATTGATTGAATGGTTAGATTGAATTTTATCCCTTAGATTCCATTCCAGACTCCAGTCTAAACATGTGAAGCTTCTAAATATAAAAATTTAAAATAATTAAAAAAATATTAATAAACTTATCTACTGTGATGGCTATGACAATGAGCCTAGCTGATCATGTAGATACGGATCCTGAAGAATCTCAATGATTATATCACAAACGATATTCCATTCGATGATATGGAGCTATAACACATCATAAAGAATTTATATTAGATAATAAAAGATAAAATAATATAAAAAATATCTAAAGTATTAGAGTTTACCACATAATATGTGCGCACAGAACCATACAAGCTGACTGCATGAGAGCTCTCTCCTCGGCTATAATGGCTCTGACCTCGAAAGACATGATCTATAATTTTAAAAATAAAAATAACTATATATCATATTGAATTAATTATGTATTAGAATAAAATAACTATATATCATATTAGATTAACTATATATCAGAATAAAATAACTATGTATCATATTTATTTAACTGTATATCATGATACCTTAACTTTGTACCAGTTCATAAAAGTAACATAGTATTTTGCATGCTTGGAATAGGAAGTAACATTATATTGGTTTGATTAGGAACTATGGTTGACATAAGTATTTTTCATCCGATGGAGTTTGACTTCTATCTTTATAGCCATGCTAGCATAAAGGTAATACTTTTTATTCTTCTTCTTTTTTTTTTATGCAGACCAACACATTATCATGTACTGTTAGATGAGAATCATTTTTCTACTGATACATTACAGATATTAACTAACAATCTTACATAATATCGATCTCTCTGAAGAGGATCGACATTGGTTGGCAGGTCTAGGGATAGGTCTGCTATGATGCACCATTTATCGTAGATCAATGACAATGATGTTAAAGAAGTATATATATTGTGTGATGGAATTCCATCCATACCTAGTTAAAGTTTTCATGTTGGAGTCAGTCCCAAGATATTTTTAAGGATGCCTCACATGGTTTTTTTCTGTTTTGGAGATGGATGACGCCCAATATTTTCATGATGCCTCATGCCTTTTTTTTCATGTATTTAGATGGCCACACCTTATTTTCCTTTTTTTCACATTTTGAGATGGGTGACACTGGTTTTTTTTTTCCCAGATACCTCATTTAGATAGGAGTCATAAGTTTATATACTTGATGGAGTCCAAATCCTAATAGACTTGAGATGGAAATTCCATATACATGGAAGTATAAGTTTGAATTTTTTGTTAATATTTCATGACTCATGATTTTTCCTTTTTATGTTTTGATGATGCATGAAAAGTTGGTCAAGAATTGGAGATGTTATGTGCTAGTACATAATTAGTTAGATCATGAAGAGGTGGTGGTGGTTTATGAAGCCATCGTTACATTGTGAGGCTCTCACAGATTTAAAAATTTGATTAGTTATGTTTGACATTTATCTTTCCAGTTCCTTCAATATTCATTTAGTTTGGATTATTATAAAAAAAAATAAGAAGCCAACCATAAGAATATAGCAAGCAAAATCCATCGCATCCATCAGGTTTTAGACATCATATGGGAACAAAAAAAGAGCCCATATCAACCTATGAAGCTATTTTCTTCAATATCTATTAATTAAGTTAGAATCATCATCAGAAAAAATAAGAAGGCAACCATAAGGCTCGTAAAGATGGGTCTATCGTTATATGTAATGCAATATTTTTAAAATCTTTAAAGTATTGGGTTTCTAAGTAAAGGACATCATTGCAAACGAGGACGGTTGGATGTGCATTCCACACATGCAGAATTGGAGTGTGCCAGACAACAAGACCATGTGAGTACACCAGCATGTCATCCAGGCAAATTCATCCTGGAGGTTCCAAAGTATCGAGCGGGATTGCAAATAGGGCTGAAAATTGGTCAGGTGGGGTAGGCCATACCCCTCCTTGAGTCTGATCCAAAATTTCTTTTTAGACTTTAAACCAGATCTAGGACCTAAAGTCTAATTGTCGAGCTGCTCTAGTCGCCACCAAATAGATGAGCAGGCCAGAACTGGTCTGACGATGGATCGATCTTGAACCCCTGCCATCGAAGGCAGTAGGGCACTCTCGCTAGAGAGCTTCCCAAAATAGTTCTACCTCCAGAATAATATTAATTTAAATAATATTATTAATAATATTATTTATATTAATATATTATTAATTTAAATATTATTAAAATTTAAATATTATTAATTTAAAATTAATCAGATAAATATAATTTTAAATATTAAAAATTTAAAAAGTGGGAATGGGTTGTGGCTAAAAATCATCTAGCGGCTCCGACAGCGGTGCTAGTCCGAGGCGGGTAGGCGACGAGTCTGGCGGTGGGTCGAGATGTAATGCTTCAGCAATCAGGCGTCTAAAGGGGGGAGGTGGGGTGATGGTCTGACGGCTCGAGAGGCAGTCCGACGGCTCGAGGAGGAGGTCGAGGGCTTCGAGCTTAGGGAGGCGGTCAGTGGCCCAGACAAGTCAGATCGACGGTGGGAAAAAGAGGGGGACCGACAGCAGCCTAGGGGAGGCGAGCCAAGGGCTTAGGGAGGTGGCCGAGCTCGAGGAGGTGGGAGGTGGATGAGGGGCTCGAGATCTGACGTATGGGGGCTCGGAGAGATGGCTGGGGAGAGGCAGCCGAGGGCTTGGGGAAGCTTGATCCACAACAGGGGAAAGAGGGGGACCAGAGGCGGGTCGGTGGCTCAGGGAGGTGGCCGGGGCTTGGGGAGGTGGGAGGTGACTGGGGGCTTGGATCCAATGAACAGGGCTCTGGGAGGTGGCCAAGGGCTCGGGAAAGTGGGATTCGGTAGTCGGTCGGCCGTCGATGGAGAAAATAGGATCTGGAGGCTTGGGGAGGGAGAAATCAGGGGGAGGTCGGTCGCCAATGGGGAAAATGAAAGGGGGGTGGAGAAAATAAGGGTGCACAATTAGATAAAAATTGTGGGAACCGAGGGGCGGGGGGGAATCATGGGAAAATTTAGGATTATTAGCGATGGCAAAATTTCATCACTAATAAGATAACTCTGTCACTAATAATCCTAGAATCAAATTTAAAAAAATAAAACTATTTTTTATTAGCGACGCAACTAGCCATCACTAAAATAAAAAATATTATTGCTAATATTTTTTTTTATGATGGCAAATTTATTGGTTGCCATTTACCATCGATAAAAAATTTTTATTAGCAATGACAAAATTGCCGTCGCTAAGAATTTTTCTTGTAGTGAGATAAAGATAGTCATCTTGTTTGTAAGTTAAAGAAGTCCATATTGAGACTTAAACATGCCTCTCACTGATGGTATATAAATTCCATGATGTTATTAGCTCTTTTAGCTTTACAAAGAACATTGTAGATCAATGTATATACCTTAAGGTTGGTGAGAGTAAATACATATATCTGGTTCTATATATAGATGATATATTTCTTACAAGCAGTAAATTAGGTTTGCTAAAGGAGACAAAACTATTTCTTTCTCAAAACTTTGAGATGAAGGATATGGGTGAAGCCTCTTATGTCATTAGTATAGAGATTCACAGAGATAAATCATGAAAAATTTTAGGTTTGTCTCAAAGGGCCTACATTGAAAAGGTTTTGCAAAGATTTAAAATGTTAGATTGTACTCCTGCAGTTGCACCCATTGTGAAAGATGATAAATTCAGTCAAAATCAGTATCCATAAAATAAATTAGAAAAAAGAGCAAATGAAGAACATCTCATATGCATCTGCAGTGGGAAGTTTGATGTATGCATAGATCTATACAAAACCTGATATTGCATATGCAGTAGGAATTTTGGATAGATGCCAAAGTGATCTTGGTCTTGATCACTGGAAAGCTGCAAAGAAAGTTATATGGTATTTATAAGGAACCAAGCATTATATACTTACCTACAGACACACTGATCACTTGGAAGTGATTGATTTTTCTTAGATTTTGGTGGATGTGTGGATACAAGAAAGTCTGCTTTATGATATTTTTTTTCTTGCTGGAGGCGCTGTATCTTAGAGAAATAATAAGTAATATATAGTTGTTTCATCTACTATAGAGATAGAGTTCATTGGATACTGTGAAGCTACTTGACAGGCAGTATGGATGAGGAATCTCATTTTTTGGTTTGAGAATTGTTAATTCTGTTACAAGACCAATAAAGATTTATTATGATAAACTCCATTACAGTTTTTTTTCTAAGAATGATAAAAGTAAAAATTGCAACAAGTACGTTGATATAAAGTATCTTGCTGTTAAAGATCATGTCAAGAACCATGAAGTGGATATCTAGCTTATCAGTATTAAATTAATGATTACAGATCCTATGACTAAAGAATTATCAGCCAAATAATTTAAAGATCACGTGGAGCATATGGGAATCATTAGTTCAATTTTTATTTGATTCACTTCTTGTATAAATATTTATGATATTCTTAAAAATAAAAAACATGATTTTTGTTTTGTGCACATAAAGTTCATGTCATAAAGTTTGACTCTGAATAGCTTATAGAAAGTTATTCATAAAGAAAAATATAAAATGCATAAATAAAGAGTTTCATGCATGATCATGGAAGGGAGTATTCAATTTATAGGACACAACCACCATGATTTGTGTATTGAGATTTCTTATTGAAGTGGAAATTTTAACTTGAGTTAGTTTATGGCCATATTACAGTTTTATTTATCATCTATTCGGTATCTTAACAGTAACACATGAGCCAAATGGGAGAATGTTGTTCTCATCCCAATATTAGAGACTTGATGTGGCCTATATATAATCTAATCATTAAAGACAATTTAAGATAATTAAGATAATAATAAATAATTAATTTTTTTGAGATAAAGATGGACTCTGATCAAATTAAAAACTCTATTATAGTTATGATTTCTTGATGGAAGAGAATTTATGTTAATCTAAAACAGTCCCTGGTCTAATCTATAAATATAGTCTGTGACTCTCAATTAAGTAATAGGCATCGAGATCCTCAGGCATGGACTGGAAAAACTCTTTTATAGAATTCTTTTTTAGGATAGAAGTGAGGTAGATCCGTCTGGCAAATTGATCTTTCGGTATTCTCGTAACGTGCTTGATGTTTGATTAATTTTTGGACTTGAATAATAATAGTTGGAGGTATGTTTATTTCCGTATTCAGATTAATTTTCCTACAAGACCAAAACATACTTTTTGACCAAAAATCCTAAAATGAATCAAGAATTTTTAATAAATTATACACTCAATCTAGTAAAGTTGGGCTATAGGGCAATCCAACAACTGAGAAGCACAGATTGCTTTAACTCCCTAACTATTTGGCTAGATGGGCCATTGGTTGAGGGATTTATTTGGTGTGCCTATGCATGTGAGTTGAGAGCAAGATGAATTTGCAAGAATGAGGAGGAGACTTCTCCTCCCCTTTCACCTTGAAAGAAAAAAAATATTTTTTTTTCTTTTTACAAGATAAGATATGCTTTGGTTCATTCTCTTTATTATTTTTAAATTTCACAATTAGTGATAGATAATGAAGAAGCTTGGATGGTGAATGGACAGTGTGGCCATGGATCGGACTGTTAGACATCTAATATATCCCATACAAAGAGTGTGATATATGCATTTCCCTCGCAACAAAAGTTTGACATATATCCTTTTGAAGTTTAATAATCATTGCACCAAATGAGGATTTTTTTCTCTCTTCAATTACACAAACTGGCTCTTGGGTACCTCAATATTTAGAATTCCTTTTTTCAGTTTGTACTCTTTCCCTCCCTGCCCTTCCCACCCCCTCCAACCAACCACCTCTCTCTCGTTTCAACCATATCAAATGAGAACCAGGCAAGATTGCAATTGTTATATTAGACCAGCCCAATGGCTCAAAATAAAATGTGATAGGAGATTTGGCTTCACCAATTTGGCATAGGCTATGTAGATCAGTCCAACATGAAACCCAATAACTATTGAAAAATTAAATGTTTAATGCATGTATTATATGAAGATTCTTAAAAATTAGAAAATAATTGGATGGCGAAAACTTTTGAGCTATAACAAGCAGGCATGATAATGCCATAAATAAATATGCAGATGATGTGACATGAATAAATCACTGGTGCATTTGTTGGGAAGAAAATCCTACTCAGTTAAAAATTTTACGTAACATATTTTTTCTGCAGTCCTATGGGCAATTGCACCATCACCGACCGTTGCTTTAGACAAGAACCATTGGTAAAGTGGTGCGGGCTCTAGTCGGACCCACCGGCTTGGGATAGCATCACTACAAAAAAAGAGGCCATTAACGACTTTTTCTTGCCGACGCTTTTGAAAGCATCGGCAGGTTGCGCTAACCTGCCGACGCTTTTAAAAAGCGTCATTCTTTAACGACGCTTAAAAGCGTCGTAAACTATGTGCGTGTCAACGCCGACGCTTTTAGCAAAAGCGTCGTAAAATACCGACGCATTTTAACGACGCTAAAAAACGTCGTTAGGTTCGTTTAATACCACCCTCCTCCCGTGCCCTAATCTATCTACCGCGCCGCCCCTTTCCATCTTCTCCTCCGCGCGCCGACCCCATCTCTGCCACCGGTGCGCTCCGGTCTTCCTCGCCGCCGTCCTCGAGTACCTCTCCGCCGCCGTCCTCCGAGGTTGGTCGATCCTTCTCCTCCCTTTTTCTCTTCGCAATGCATTCTTTTGAGTTCTTGCGTCAAGCGCTGCTCGTAGGAATAACGTCAAAAGCCGTCAATGAAATGGACTCCTCTCAATTCCAATAAATATATAAACCCTTCCGGCGCGACGCTGCGCTGCGAAAATGGCCGCACTCATCCGCAAATCTCCCCTCCGCTTTGAAACCCTCCCTCTGCCCCCTAAACCCATCTCTCGCCTCCCAAATCCGGCTCCAATCTTTTCGATTTTGGGTCGGAGAACCCTCCTGGGCATTCGGTTCCCGTGCTATTCCTTGCAATCTTTGCCCGATTCTACTTCTAGTGGTGGCTTTTTTCCGGTTAGGGGTCGTCTTGGGTTTGGATTGGGGCCGAAAGGTTGGGATTTTGTTCGGCTTCGAGCGGTTTCGGATGGTGGCTTTGGTTCCGGCAGTGATGGTGGTGGTTATGGGGGGCGGGGAGATGGGGGCGCCGGTGACGGATGTGGTGGTGAGAGCGGTGGGGATGATTGGTTCTTCTTCTCGTGGTAGAAAAAAAAATTATCTTTTGTTTCGTTTTCTCCCTCTGTCTGCACATTTCTTCAGCGAATACATTTTTATGCTGTATGGGATTCAATTTTGTTTGTTTTCTGCCGGTCAGTCTGTGGTATATGTTTATAGATTGTTGGAGTGCTTATTCTGTTCACCTGAAAAAACACACTGCTTTAGAAAAATCGATTATGTTATAGAAATATTAATACCATCCGATAGTTTGTATCTTTTTTTAATATTTTTAAATCCTCCAATCGAGGAGAGGATATGAATGCAAGATTCAGATGCAATTTTCAAAAAACCTTACCATGCTTAATTTTAATCTCCATGTACTCTTTATTTGTTATTAAGCAAGCCAGTAGGACCGAGATTCATACTATTACAAAATGGGAGAAAAATGGCCATGTTATGAAATGCTCTGGAAAATGTTTTTTTTTTATTTCACAGTGCTCATGTATATATAATTTGTTTAGTTTCATCTCCACTCCAAAAGGAGTCAAAATTTGGTGACTGAAAGTGGGAACGAAGAAAAAGCATATCTTAACATGGTTATAAAGTTTTCGTCCTCAAGATGGAGATGTAGTTTTGTTTTATGCATGTACAAATAAAAAACTCCCAAGAAAAGTCGCAAACACTAGGGTTATGAGATAAACATAGATGTGCATATTTAGCAAGCACACTTTCAATAATAATGCATGTAAATTACAGAGTATGCTAGCTAAATATGTAAAATATGTAATTTCCATATCATAACTAAAGGATTGTAAGGTTTGATATATTCCAATATAAAATTTTGAGAAATTAATACACAAACATAGTAATTATATGGACTAGTATGAAGAAATTAGTGAAATAAATATTTTTTTTTATTTTTTTGTTTGTGGGAGGTCCTGGATCTCAAAAATCGAAGAACATAACTGCCAACTCGAACAAGAATAGATAGCTCCAATGAAATACTGTCATGAGAAGGATACTCAAGTTTGGAGCCTCTAGCTGCTAACCAATCTGTATGCTGATTAGGTTCTTGAAAGTATCATATAAGATCATCAAATGGATAGATTCTAAAAGAGAATTAGTCACCCCTCCACCCAGACTAGACTAAAACAGACACGTTGATACATGGGCCTTATGTTGAGATTATAATACAGGCTAGTCCGCCTACTATGGACCATGATCATCACCTTATATTGTACCTATCTTGTGAATTGCACGTATTTTTTTATGACACATGGCATACAAGCAGTGCAATGCAGTACAGTATAGGGTCCGGTGGTTCAGACCATCCATCTCAACAATAGGCTGGAGAAATCTTCTCGGTTTGAATCTTTTTTTATTATTATTACTATTTGATCGATGTTAGAGTTTCAGAAGCCCTTGAGCACGAGCTTCCATGACGCCTCTGATGCTCGAGAGGAGGCTAGGTTTGAATTTAGATGACCAAATTCCAGCAATGTTCCTTAGTGAAAAAAATGTGAACATAAACTTTAGGACATGATAACATTACAGCTAGATCTAACGCAGTCTTCCATCCATCCATCACTTGGAATCTTGAAAGTTGTGATACGTGCAATTAATGGGATTTTTGGATGTCTATCACGGAGGCAATGAGATAGGAGGATTTTGTAGATGTAAAGAAGGGAACAAACTATATCGTGTTCAGCAAAGATAGGCAAACATGGATTTTGGTGCTTGCATCTAATAACATAGTTTGGGCTAAGATCATGACTAGATTGCCATAAATGTTACCTTCCAAACATGAACCAATTGTATCTTTTCCAATCAAATGACACTTGTTTTTTTTTCCTTGTGGCTCTTAGCCTAATGCTAGCGAGATATCAAGCTTTTCATTTATCAGATTAGACTTCATTTTGTTGTGATTGAAAAGTTAAATATCTTTTCTGTTATATGGAGATTATGAGCACATGGTGCATAGTTTTCTATATCATTGTGAAATATTCAAGTTGGTTGATAATCTCTCATTAAATTGTAGTATTAGTTGCAACTTTTTATCACAGAAATGGCTAGATTTTCAAATGCATGCTAAGTAGATTTTCATGGGTGTTTTTGTGATGGTTGTGAATTTAATGCCAGGCAATGTTAATTATGAATTAATTTTTAAAAAAAAATTGCATTGCATAGAAACATAGACCCGTCTTTTGATTAATGTACATATTCTATTGTATCCGTATATTTATTTATTTTTGTACGGATAAAAGAATTATGTACATTGATCAATTGATTGTCCAGTATGGACAGTTTGGAAAATGTGAGTAATTCTATAGGTCATTACCATAATCAAATGGTATGCTGAGGGTTCGGAATAAATTTTGGATGGTATTTTCTTTTTATTCTTCCTATACGGAAGAACTAAGGGGAAATGCTGTCGAAATTTTTTTCGGCTCTTATTGCATATCATTTGATTTTTGTAATTGACCTATAGAATTAATGCATTTTCTGAATGGGATAGGACCTTCTTTACCTATTAGTTGATGATAGCAAGCATTTACTATGTAAACTTTATGTAGCTGTTATTTTTTTGGATTTTATGAAATGACTGATATTTTTTACTCATTGCATTAATATAGATTGTATAATTTTTTTTATTTTTAGATAAATTGCAAGTTCGGTCAGTTTTATCCTACAATGGATAAAAGTTGGATAAATAAACCAAAGAATAGTAAAGAATATTTAGATGGAGTTCATGACTTCATTAAATTTGGTATGGAGAAAAGTAGTTTGAATGGAAAGATTTTATGTCCATGTCGGAAATGTGTAAATAGTTCTTCTTTAGATCCACAAAATATTGAAGAACATTTGGTATGGAATGGTTTTTTAAGAGGTTATACCGACTGGATTTTTCATGGAGAATCTATGTTGCCATCATCATGTAACCAACCCCTGACTCATTGCGGATCCACTAGCCTAGAAGACAATTCTGCAAGAGATGATGATATAAGGGGTTTGATCACAGATGCTTTTGGATTTGATGTTCAAAATTTAGGAGAATCCAGTAGTATACAAGAAATAGTTGGGATGTTTGATGGATGTACGCATACGGAACGTATGCATGTTGAGGAGCCCATACATACATCTAATGATGAGACAGCTCGTTATCACACCTTAATGAAAGATGCAGACGAAGAATTATATCCGGGTTGTACAAAATTTTCTAAGATTTCTTTTCTTGTACATTTATTTCATATAAAATATTTGAATGGATGGTCTGGAAAGAGTTTTACCATGCTGCTCAAGTTATTAAAGGATGCATTTCTAGAAAGCACTCGTTTACCACCATCGTATTATGAAGCCAAGAAAGTAGTAAAGGAATTGGATCTTGGATACGAAAAGATTCATAGTTGTCCGAAAGATTGTATGTTATATCGGGGTGAAAATGCTAATCAAGAGTCATGCAATGTATGTGGATCTTCAAGATGGATAACACAAAAAGAAGATCGAGATGATGTACTGAATGAATTGGATGCAACGTGGAGTAAAAAGAAACCGGCCAAGGTATTGCGTTACTTTCCTCTTATACCTAGATTGAAAAGGATTTATGCATCATCAAAAATAGCTTCATCAATGAGATGGCATCATGAAGGACGTACAAAGGATGGAATGTTGAGACATCCAGCAGATAGTCTTCAATGGAAAGCATTTGATGATAGGCATCCTGATTTTGCCTCTGATGTTCGCAGTGTTAGGTTTGGCTTAGCTTCTGATGGCTTCAATCTATTTCGGACCCTGAGTTCTACCTACAGCACTTGGCCAGTCGTTTTGATACCTTACAATTTGCCACCGTGGATGTGCATGAAACAATCATCACTTATCTTGTCAATGGTTATTCCAGGAGATAAGGGTCCAGGCAATGATATTGATATTTTTCTACAGCCTTTGATAGAGGAATCGAAACAGTTGTGGGAGGGTGTTGATGCATTTGATGCTTCCAACGGCCAAACATTTAAACTACGGGCAGCTTTGTTATGGACTATTAATGATTTTCCAGCATATGCCAATTTATCTGGCTGGAGTACAAAGGGACGGGTCGCATGTCCTTGTTGTGGAGATTCAACACATTCAATTTGGTTAAAACATGGAGGTAAATTTTGTTACATGGGACATCGTCGATGGTTGGAAGCAAATCATCCGTTTCGATTTCAGAAAGATTTGTTTGATGGTACTATAGAATTGGGATGTGCCCCTATTCCACCTTCTGGAACTGATGTTCATAGACAAATGGATGGCATGAATTACAGCTATGGTAAGCACTCAAAGTCCTCTAAAAAAAGAGGAAGGGATGATGTTGAAAGCTCAGTGCACGAAGGGCTACCAGAGGAAGTCAGTATCAGTACTATAGATGCAGAGTTGTTTCAAGATCCAGACAATTATTTCGAGGATGAAAATGAGGAAGACACACAGATAGCATCTACACAACAGCCAAGTAAACATTTATGGAAAAAATGAAGTATCTTTTTTGACTTACCTTATTGGAAACATAATCTTATTCGGCACAATCTTGATGTCATGCATATAGAGAAGAATGTTTGCGATAATTTACTTGGAACATTTTTAAACCTTGATGGAAAGAGCAAAGATAACATGAAGGCACATCTTGATTTAAAAGAAATGGATATCCGACAGGAACTTCATCCTAAAATGCTTGCTAATGATAGAATTTATGTGCCTCCTGCATGTTACACAATGTCTGCTCGAGAAAAGGATAATTTTTTGGGAGTTTTGAAAAGTATCAAAGTACCCGATGGATATGCATCGAATATTTCACGATGTGTGCATCTAAAGGATCAAAAACTTTCAAATCTTAAAAGTCATGATGGTCACATATTGATGCAAGATATTTTTCCAATAGCTTTAAGATCGTCATTGCCGAAACAAGTTGTTACAATTGTACTTCGATTATCGTCATTCTTTAAGGCATTATGTTCCAAAGTTATTGATCCTCGGGAACTTGATCAGTTACAATCGGATATTACAATTACACTTTGCCAGATGGAAAAGATTTTTCTTCCTGGATTTTTCACTATTATGGTACATCTGCTCATTCACCTAGCTTCAGAAGTTAAAGTTGGTGGACCGGTACATTATAGATGGATGTATCCTATTGAGAGGTATTATTGCAAACCTTAAATCTTTTGATAATTTTATTAGAAACAACAGCATACTGATATTTTAATAAATATTTAATTCTTGAAGGTATCTTGTGCGTCTTAAAGATTATGTGCGAAATAGAGCCTATCCCGAAGGCTCGATTGCTGAAGCATATATTGCGGATGAATGTTTGACATTTTGTTCAAGATATCTTCAAGGTGTAGAGACTATTTTTAGTCGACCTCAACGGTATAATGACTTTGTGGAGAATGCAGAACTGTATAAGTTCTTAACTGCTGGAAAATTCTTGGGAAGAGGTGAAGGTATTGTACTTGATCAAAAATCTTTAGCACAAGCACATCGTTATGTGTTACTTCATAGTGACATAATATCTGACCATCACAGGTTAGTATATTTAAGGAATGACATCAAAATTTAAATTTTATATTAGATATAATGTTATAAATGATATATTTATATTTTATGCAGTGAATTTTTAATTTATTAGAGACGAGCCAATCATAACATTCGTCCTAATGCAAGGATTGAACAGCGATGGTTGGTCGAGTTATTCCCTATGTGGCTTTCGAATCAGGTGTGATTTATATTTAATTATGAGATATATTAATTTTTGATACATATTTAATATCAGATAACTCAACTGCACTTCGTCATATCATTTTTTGTTAGGTATCAAAGATGATGGAGACAAATAATTCAGATGAACTAATAGCTCTTGCTCGAGGACCTAACAAGATTGTGAATAGATATAACAGTTTCATAATTAATGGCTTTAAATTTCATACTAGAGAACGGGAGAAATTTAGAAAAACACAGAATAGCGGTGTTATGGTGGAAGCGGATGGAAAATCCTATTATGGTGTACTTAAAGATATCTATGAGTTGGATTATTATGAAAAATTTAAAGTAGTACTGTTTAGATGTGATTGGATAGACATAAACTCACCAAGGGGTTTGAAACAAGATGCAAATGGATTTACACTTGTAAATTTTTCAAGGTTGATACACACTGGTGTGTTATTGAAGGATGACCCATTCATTTTTTCATCTCAAGCTCGTCAAGTATTTTATGTACAAGACGCAAAAGATAAAGATTGGTTTACTGTCATCAAAACAAAATCTAGAGACTTATATGATATGGGAAACCAAGTGGAGGATGATGACGATGACACTTATACACAATGTATGCCCTACAATTTTGTGCCAGCTGATGATTTAAATGCTACGACGACGTTGGTTAGAACAGAATTCGAAGAAAACACTACTGCTTGATTGTTACTGGTAATAATTATTTATGATGTATATATTTTGCATTAATTATTATGTTATTTTACTCCATATATTAACTGATTCTACCTTTTATTTATATAAATGCTAGGTGACATCATGCGTCGCAGGGGACGATATGCTGGTGTGCAGTTCCAGTTTTCACAGACAGAGGCCGGTACGTCTTCTTCAGCACAGCAGCCTGAGAACAGTTCAGCTGCACAGCATTCTGAGCCCTGTCCTTCATCATCAGCACAGCACGATCCTCCTGTTCATCAGCCAGATGATGAGATACACGTGCAGGGTATATATTGTCTTTCATGTAATTTTTTTTTATTTTATTTTATGTATATTTATGATATAGTTACTTTTATGTATTTTTTGCAGACGGATCCGGGAGAGTACGCCTCAGACGCGGACCCACAGTAGTACGAGATGTGTGGCAGATGCGTGAGGGCGAGAGGATTGTTGTGGAGTGCAATCAGCTAGGTCAGCCAATTAAGAAAGCTGCCTGCTTATTGACTTCATTTTTGGGGACTGTTGCTCGGAGGCCTCAGCTATGTCCGTTGGGCTATGCAAAATGGAATGACATGCTTCCAACGTACAAAGTTGAGCTCCTCCGAGTTATAGAGGTAATGAATTGATGTTCATACTATATATTAATTATTAATCATTTATATAATTTATTTCATTTAACTTTTTTTTTATAGAGCAAGTTTGTTCTCCCTCCATCCACTCATGATTTTGTAATGAAGTCTCTCAACCGCAAATGGAAAGAATATAGAGCACAATTGAAGAAGGACTATATGAGACAGGGTATGACAGAGGAGGAGGTTGCTAGGAATTGTCCTCCTGATGTACCACCTCATCAGTGGATGGAGTTGGTTCATTATTGGTTCTCCGAGAGGGCACAGGTATATTATCTGTTTATTATCTTTTTTTCCTAAATATTTTATAAAAATATTGATTTTTATTATATATTGTATATATAACAAGTTTTTTACTTTATTTTACAGACTTATTCTGCTATTGGTAGAGCTGCACGAGCAGCTCAGTTTGTTCCTCATACATCGGGGTCGAAGAGTTATGCACGACTCCGACAGGAGTTTGTATGTTCCTTAAACTTTCATAATTAACTTTTAATTTTTATGTTCAAATATTTATATAACTAATATCATTATGTATCGTGGACCATGTCTGTATCATGATACTCATATATTTTTTTAAATTATCATAACTGTTTGCTTAAAATTGAAATTATTTGTGTAGGAGGATGAGCATGGGAGGGAACCCGGACAAGTGGAGTTTTACCGGATGACTCATACTCATCAGGATGGTACTTTTATTCGAGATGAGTCGAGAGATTTATATGTACGGCATTATTAATATTATATTTTTTGCAATGATTTAAATTTAATTTTGTTAGCTATTAATGTATAACTCTTGTTTTCAAAAAAAATACAGGAGAGGGCTACATCTCTCATTGCAGAGCGTGACGATGAGTCCGCAGCATCTACGCAGCAGAGCCGTATCGAGGCCGAGGTATTCATAGAGTTGATGGGACCAGAGCGCTACGACCGAGTGAGGGGTTATGGAGTAGGAGTCACCCCCACTCAGTTATCTGAGGTTAGTAGATATACGCAGCATGCTGCAGCAGATGCTCAGGATTCACGCGTTTGCAGACTCGAGGCGGAGATACAGGAGATTAGACAGAGTCGTGCCGCTGAGATGGAGGAGATGCGACAGAGCCGTGCCGAGATGCAGGCCATGAGGGGACAGATTGATCGCCTTACATCTTTATTAGAGATGTATGGTTCATCTCAGGTAAACACATAATATTAAATATATATTTTTATATTAATTTAATGATTTATATATTTTATTTATAGATATGCAAATCATGCTTTTGATATGTTTTTTGTAGGCTCCTGGCATATCAGGCACCCGTCGAGATAGCGGCACGTCACGTGGAGACAACGACGACCATCCGCCTGCAGATTGATGTTATTTTATTTTTGTTATATTTTTATATTTATTTATATTACTCTTGATTGTAATGGACGATTAGTACTTTATTTTTATTTATATAAAATATTATCTTTTGGTTTGATTAAATTTTCTATTTCAGCTTGCTTTTGATGTGAATGATGGTGATTGTACAGGTGTGAATGTGAATGTGGTGATTGTACATGTTTATTGTATTGTACATGTTTATTGTACAGGTGTAATATGATTTTGTACAGGAATGTATTGTATTATTTTTTTTTTTTTAGATAATATCTATATTTTTTTTTTCCTCTTAAAACCTTTAACGACGCTTATAAGCGTCGTTAAAATTATTTTAACGACGCTTATAAACGTCGTTAAAGACAAAAAGCCGACGCTTCGAAAAGCGTCTTGGTAGACTGTACTGTCACGCGAGGTCATTAACGATGCTTTAAAGCGTCGTTAAATTTGTCTTTTGCGACGCTTTAAAGCGTCGTAAAGATTTACATTAACGACGCTTATAAGCGTCGTTAAATTTGTCTTCTATGACGTTTTAAAGGGTCGTAAAGATTTACATTAACGACGCTTATAAGCGTCGTTAAGACAAATTTAACGACGCTTTAAAGCGTCGTTAATGTAAATATTAACGATGCTTTAAAGCGTCGTTAAAAAATAACGACGCTTTTAAAAAGCGTCGGCGCTATTCGTCCCCACTCTTACATAGTCGACGCTTTGCCGATGCTTTTTGAAGCATCGTAAAGCGAAATAGCGACGCTTTAAAGCGTCGTTAATGACCATTAATAGCGTCGTTAATGACCATTTTTTCTGTAGTGCATGGTTCCTGGCCCAGCTGGCGATGACAGGAGAGATAGCGGAGCACGAGGATGGACATTTGGGTCACCGCTGTTCAGCTGGCTAGAGGTTGATAATGGTCGTTAGATGTGCGTGGTGGCAGAAGCCCCAACCGTATGTGTTCACATCACCGCACTCCAAACCTGATCAAAATATGGAAAGCTGTTTGAGTAAAAGCCAATGTCTATTAATTACTAACGAGAATAGGGATGGCAATCGGGTAGATTTTTTGAGTACCCAACCCATCTCAAATTCTAATAGGATCCGTTTAGTATATTCTAATAGGATTTGGGACGGATTTAGGATTTAAAACTGAAACCCATTCGGATCCATTTATATATAAATACCAATGTAAAACCCTAGCCAACATCTAAGCTTCTCTGTTGGGCACTCCAAGCCTCCCACCTGATTGAGACTCTTGAGGATAGAAAAACTATGGAAAAACCAGGGGAAAACAAAGGAAATGTCAAAAAAAAACCAAGGAAAAATGGAAAAAATCAAAAGGTAAGATGTTTTCCACATGGATTGATCATTTTTTTTCTCTTTCCTCCCTTTTTGTCTTCATTTCAGTCTCTTTCTTCAGAGATCCAAGGGAGAAATGAGCATTTGAGGGAGATGGGAGGGGTTCTTAGGTTCCTATTGAGGTTTTCCTCTAGCATATGGGATTTTGTGGGAGTTGTGGTGGTGTGAGTTAGTCCCTTTAGGTTTTGAGAGCTTAATCTTGGTAGAAGTATGATATTTTATATGATTTAGGGAATTTTTTATCGAAAGGCTCCAAGTCTCCTACTCGATTGAAACTCTTGGGGATGGAAAAAGTAAAGGAAAAATCAAGGGAAAACATAGGAAAATCAATGGAAAAAGAAAAAAATTAAAAGGTAAGACCTTTTCCCACATAGATTGGTAATTTTTTTTTCTTTTTGCTTTTTTTTTTCTTTTCATTTCATTCTTTGTTTCAGAGATCTATGGGGACAAAGAGATCCCAAGGGAGGTTTGAGGGGATTTTAGATTGCAGTTGTGGTGGTGTGAGCTGATCCCTTAGGTTCTGAGAGCTTAATCTTGGTAGAAGCAAGATATTTTGTAGGATATGAGAATTTTTGATTGAAACTATTCTTTTTGACTATAAAATTTTGGGGTTTATGGATCTTGTTCTCATGATGATATGAATAAGAATAAGGATTAGTTGGACGGGTTCAGGTATCCGGTGGGTATACCAATTTTAAATGGGACAAGTTTGGGATTGCTGGTTGTTGGTGCATTAAACTATCCTTGAGACACGTGGCATTATTATATGAGATCAAAGGGATATCAATCTTAAAGTATCAGATCCCAATGTACCAACTTACCTATAAACCGATTTTAGATCAATATTTTATCGATCTGTATAAAAGATGCCTTTATACTCTCCGAATGACATCTTTGCTGACAAAAATATTCAAGTCAGATATATGTCGATATGAACCCTGGTCTTCTCTATATGGAATGTTATAGCATCTTTATTTTGCCCCGGCCTTCTATTGAGATGAGCTATTATTATGACGGACTTGGCTATTCTGCAGACGCCCATAGTGGTTTTCTCAACTAGGCCACAGCTAGCCATGATCTCATGTCTAGTTTGTATGCACAGCTGTATGCCAGTTCACTTATAGGTGGCTCTCTCATCTCCTAACAAACTCTCCTAATGGTCTAACAAACTCTGAAACAGCCTCATCATCTCCTCTATAAATAGAAGATCAGAGATCCTCCATTGGTAAGTTCAACTCATAAAAATTAGGAGAAACTCTGCCAATAGAAAATTAAGCCAGACTCTTGGCTCCTATTGAGTTTTCTTTCGGTTCCATTCAATTTCTCTTATTTTCTCACTCTTTTTTATTTTTGTTCTCGACACTCGAACTTTCTCACTCTTTTCTTGACTGATTTTATAGATTGGAGGAGTTTCATCAGATCACAAGGATTGCTTCGGCCCAATCTCACTCAAATCGATTCACTCTACTTCAGATTTCGAGCCCTTAAGTAACAGATTGGTATTAGAAGGAGGGTCGCTAATTTCTTTTGTGAAAAAGATGGTCAAGGCAAGAGCTTAGCATCCTTCTTCCTCTGCTCCAGATGAAGGAGTACCGAAGGCACCACCATAACAGTCAATTGCTATTTTGATCCTCAGCAATTCAGCTTTCTTGTCCAGCAAGTCCAAGCCCTGACAGTAGCTGTTCAACAACTTCAAAAGAGGGAGGAACAACCATTGAAAGAAGCTCCTCCCTAAATGCTTTGTTTCAGCATAATCCTCAACTAGTCCATCAAGATGAACACCACATTGATGAGACTAACAATGAATTCACCCCCAGCACTCTGAAAGTTCAAAGAGGGGACAACCTGGAGCATAAGGTCCTGGATCTTGAAAGATATATGATGGAGTTTTAGATAGGAGGTCGATCTCAGAATAAAGATAGTTTCAATCTTCGATCTCCTTTCTCTCATAAAATCTTGAGTAAACATGTTTCGAACTAGTTCAAGATGTCAGCCATCGAGTCTTTTGATGGCTCTGCTAATCTAATGGATCATATTGAGGGCTACAGAGCCCTCATGGCTTTGCAAGGGGCTTCTGATGTCTTATTATACATTATTTTTTCTGCAACACTCAAGAAGACATCGAGAGTTTGGTTTTCTGGACTCCCACAGGGGTCCATCTCTTTTTTTGAGTAGCTCTAAATGTTGTTGGTCACTTATTTTGGCACTAATAGACCTCATTTGAGGTATGTGGATAGTTTCTTCTCTATTCAGTAGTAGAAAGGAGAAGATCTTCGAAAGTACGTGGCTCGTTTCAATATGGTCACCTTGGAGGTAAAAAATTTTAATGAATCAGTTACCATGTCTGCTTTAAAAAGGAGACTTTAGAGCAACTATTTGAATTTTTCTCTGAATAAGAACTTTTTGGATACCTACGATGAAATACTCGATCGGATATGTAAATATGCCCAGGCCAAGGAGGAAAAGGCTATCTTAAGGCAGATGAAGAAGGATAAGAATAAAAAAATGACCAAAGGAGAGTGATGAGCAGACTGAAAATTTAAATTAATCTCAAAAAAATTCAAGGTCAAGAACCCACCTCGATGTTTTAATTCATATGCCCCTCTGTTCACTCCTTGAGCTTAGATTCTGAAGGAGATTGAAGAAGAGAGATACCTTCAAAGGTCTGGTCCTTTTAAGGCCCCACCAGAGAAAAGAGACAAGCAGAAGTATTATCGCTTCCACAGAGATCATGGTCACAACATCGAGGAATGTAGATAGCTGTGAGATGAGATAGAAATCCTGATGTATCGGGGCTATCTCGATAATATATCAGACCGACCAAATTCGAAGAGTATAGGCCTCAGCGAAAGGAACTTCTGATGATCACAACCGACCAACTGCTAGTATTATCAATATGATATCCAGCATCCTATCTGGCACTAATGACCCATTCCTCAAGAGGTAGAGAACTGAAGATGTTATCTCTTTTTCTAAAAATGATGTAAAGAGAATTCAAATCCCTCATAATGATGCTGTCGTCGTCTCTATGATGATAGCAAGATATGATGTAAAAAGAGTTCTTGTTAATAATGAGACTTCTATCAATGTATTATTCTATGATGCTTTCTCAAAAATGAATCTAATCGGACAGCTTAGGCAGATCAGTACTTCTCTCGTCGGATTCTCAAAAAATCTGATGACAGCTGAAGGAAAAATTACTCTACCAATTATGGTAGGATAGGAGCCTAATTAGTCAATAGTATAGCTCATTTTTTTGATAGTCAGAGTCTCATCTGTTTATAATGCTATCCTCAGCGACCTGGTCTTAACACTCTCAGGGTCATTATTTCTACTTATTATCTATTGGTGCATTTTCTGACTAAGGAAGGGGTTGGTGAAATGCATGACGACCAGACGATAGCTCGATAGTATTTTATGATTTCTACTAAAATAAACCAACCAGCAGAAACTATGCCAGTTGATATACCAAAAGTACTGGACGAGGTCAAAAAAATCTGAGGTGGACCGACAGAAAAGTTTGAAGCCATTCCTTTAGGAGACAATCTGAAAAAAATGGTCTAGATTAATGTGAATCTTAACCAGACTTAAGAAAGAGACTGATTAAGTTTCTGTAAGCAAATGCTGATATTTTTGCTTGATCGACTTCTGATATGCCGAGCATCCCAGTTGATGTAATTATTCATAAACTAAATGTAGATCCAAATTTTAAGCCAGTTCAACAGAAGAAGAGAAGTTTCACCCTGAAAGAGATAGAAAGCTATTGATGAGGAAATTGATAAGCTTTTAAAAGTAAGATTCATCAAGAAAGCTCAATATCCGAAGTGGATAGCCAATGTTATTATGGTCAGGAAGGCTAATGGCAAATGGAGGATATGTATTAATTACAAAAATCTCAATAAAGCTTACCCAAAAGATAGTTTTCTTCTATCAAAAATTGATCAGCTTGTAAATGCTACATCTGGTCACAAACTTCTCAACTTTATGGATGCTTTCTCCAGTTATAATCAAATCCAAATAGCTCCAAAAGATGAATAAAATACTGCCTTTATTGTCGAAAGAGGTTTGTATTGTTACAAGATGATGCCTTTTGTTCTTAAAAATATAGGTGCTATATTCTAGTACCTCATCAACAAAATTTTTAAGCAATAAATTGATCAGAATATGGAGGTCTATGTTGATGACATGATAGTAAAGAGCATCGAGGAGGATCGGTATATTACCAATCTAAAGAAAGCATTTGGAGAACTTAGAAGGCACCAAATGAAGCTCAATCCCAACAAATGTACTTTTGAAGTTGGTTCAGGTAAGTTCTTTGATTTTCTCATTAATCAAAGAGGGATAGAAGCTAACCCTAAAAAGATTAGAACTTTATTGGAAATGAAATGCCCAACTTCTATTAAAGAAATCCATCAGCTTATCGGATGAGTAGCAGCCCTCAGTTGATTTATTTTCAGGTCAGCAGAAAGATGCTTTTCATTCTTGGATTCTGAGATTTTTCTAGATGACATAAATCAAATACTAAATCAACTTGGATCGGCCATCATCAAGGTTGGATTGGGACCACCTTCTATGTGCATCGATTTTATCCGAGGAAAGAATTTTTCAAGCCATAACATAAGCCTCCTACTCTCAAGTCAAAACTAGAATTAGGTCGGATGAAGAAAGTACATTAGCTTTCAGTAGACGATGCCAATCTTGATTTAGATATCCGATGTGTAGAGATTGTAGTGTCATTTTAACCTATCTCAAGTCAGATAGTGTAGGCCAAGGTGTTTAGGCATCTTTAAGTAGTCTCTTAGAGGCAGGCATATTTTGATCCTCTAAGGATTTTTTTCACCATTGTTGCTCATAGCTTAGCTCGTCTGACATTTTTCACTCATGGTCGTCTGAGGTTGTGAGCTCTTAGGGTCCTTCATGATTAGCTCTCGCTTCTCACACAACCAAAAATTTTTCGTCGGCTCAGCTCATTTAAAAACAAGAAGCCTCCAAGGGTCCTTCAGGTTAGCCCTCACTTCTTGATCATCGAGGTCTTTGGCCTTGACAACTTATATTTGTGGGCTTCGAGGGTCCTTCGTGGTTAGCCCTCACTTCTCGTATGACCAAAGATTTTTCATTAGCTCAGCTCAGCTCATTTATGAACGAGGGGCCTCTGAGGGTCCTTCAGGTTAGCACTCACTTCTTGGTCGTCAAGGTTTTCGACTCTGACAGCTTATATTTATTGGCTCCGAGAGTCCTTCGTGGTTAGCCCTCGCTTCTCGCATACCAAAAATTTTTGGTCTACTTATCTTAGGACAAGTGACATTCATCACTCATGGTCGTTCGAGGTCTTCGATCTGAATGATATGTATTTGTGAGCTCCGAGGGTCCTTCATGGTTAGCCCTCACTCCTTGTACGATCAGGGGTTTCTATTCTATTTGTCTTGGGACAAGTGGCATTCATCGCTCATGGTTGTTTGAGATCTTCGACTTGGATGACTTATATTTGTAGGCTCCAAGGATCCTTTGTGGTTAGCCCTCATTTCCTGCTCGATCAAAGGTTTCTACTCTACTTATCTTGGGATAAGTGGCATTCATCGCTCATGGTCGTCCGAGGCCTTCAGCCTAGATGACTTATTTATGGGCTTTGAGGGTCCTTCATGGTTAGCCCTCACTTTTCGTATGATTAAAAATTTTGCTCTACTTGTCTTGGGACAAGCGGCATTTATCGCTCATGATCATTCGAGGTCTTCGGCCTAATCTAACATTACGTTCAGGCCTTGCAAAAGAGTTTGGTTTGTTACCTTGGACACCCCCAATCGGCTTTTGTCAGGTTGGCCTTCTTAGGTCGGCTTTGTCGGGTCGGCCTCCTTAGGTCAGCTTCGTTGGGTCAGCCTCCTTGAGTCGGCTTCCTAAGGTCAGCTTTGTGAAGTCAGCCCTGATCTTTATCTCAACTTTGGGCTTGATAGCTCGACCTCGATCTTGATTCTTGATTCGGCCTTGATCTTCACCTTGGCTCGACCTTGATCTTTGCCTTGGCTCGACTTTGATTTTCACCTCGAATTGGTTTGATATTTACCTCAATTCGACCTTGATCTTCACCTAAGATCGGTTTAATCTTTTACTTCAGCTTGGCTTTGAGCTTTACTTCAGATAGGTTTGATCTTTATTTTAGCTCGATCTTGAGCTTCACTTTGGATCGATTTAATCTTTACTTTGGCTCGACCTTAAGCTTCACTTCGATTCAGTCTTGATCTTCACTTTGGATTGGTTTGATCTTTACGTTGGTTCGGTCTTAAGTTCACTTCAGATTGGTTTGATCTTTATTTTGGCTCGACCTTGAGCTTTATCTTGGCTCGATCTTGATTTTCATCTCAGATTGGTTTGATCTTTACTTTGGTTAGGTCTTGATCTTCATTTTAGATTGGTTTGATCTTTACTTCAACTCAGTCTTGAGTTTCACTTCAGATCAATTTGATCTTTACTTCGGTTTAGCCTTGATCTTCACTTCAGATTGGTTTGATCTTTACTTCGGCTCGGCCTTGAGCTTCACTTTAGATCGATTTGATCTTTACTTTGGCTTGACCTTGATCTTCACTTCGGATCGGTTTGATCTTACTTTGGCTCACCTCAGCACGACTTTTAGGAGATCGGTTTTGAAAGGTTGGCCTATGAGGGGTGTGCTTGGGAGCTCAGCCTTTGGAAGGTCGGCTTTTAGGAGGCCAACCTTTGAGAGGTGGGCTTCAAAAGCTTGATCTTCTCATGATTTTGACCTTCGACCTTCTTATGACCCATGGATCTACAACAAGAAAAAAAATAGAATGATGGATGAGGGCTTGTAAGCCTCTTATCATGAGAGCTTTGAGTTGTGGGTATCTCTCACTTTTAGGATCTGTTCTCTTGGAATGTCCTTAATTCTGTTCAAATAGATGAGAAAGTATGGATCTGTCATGATTTAGGAGGCAAAATTCAAGAGATTTCCACAATCTCTTTTCTTGCTTGAATTTCAATCTATCACGATCTCCTTTCTTATTTGGATTCCATCAAAAATTTAAATTTGAAATATGGACAGAAAAGTAAGAATGATTTAGAAATCGAGGAATTTCTGTAGTCTCCTTCCTTATTTGGATGTCATGATCTTCTTTCTCATTTGGATCCATCTTTTTTATCTGAATGTTGCGATTTTTTTCCTCATTTGGATCCTATCAAGAATTTAAATTAAATTTTGAATATAGACAAGGAAGCAACAATGATTCAAGAATCGGTGGATTTTCATAATCTCCTTCCTTATTTGGATGTTACGATCTTTTGTCCTATTTGAGCTTTCCAGTGTTGAGTCCGACTAGGATAGTCTAGAGGTCGCTAATTGATCTGATATGATTAGCATATGGCCAATCGAGAGAGGATCAAATCTGATCAGTATCTGACTGATTTGAAGGTAGTCAGATCCAATCGATGTTGGCCAATTTGTAAATGGTCGATCTTGGTCTGCATTTGGCTGATTTACAGATGATTGGATCCGTTCAGCATTGGAGCAGTGCGATGAAGCTTCTCTCATTGAATACTCACTCTTTCTCATAAACAGATCTGACCCTTCCTCTAGCACCAATCTATTACAATAGAAATCTATCTTGGGTCGGATCAACTAGAGTTGGATGGTAATTATAGGTTGGTGATGGTAGGACATCGATGGCAAGACCTACAAGATAAGTCTCCAACCAATATTTTCCTCACGGAGATCCTTCAATGCCCAAGTTAGATATCTGAAATAGATAGAAAGAAGTGAGCATTTAGGAAGAGAAGAGGTTTCATACCTTAGGGGTCTCCTATGGGTCTTAATTTATAGGCAGAGGCTGAAGAACCGTGAGAAAGAAAGAGAATCAAATGGTTAGCCCTGTTTTATTGAACGCGATATACTTATAATCTTCTACCTTATCTGGAGAGATAATTATTATCTCCTATCTTATCTGAAGAGATATGTTTATTATTTATTTCTTATCCACTCATGGTAGGCTAATATATGGATTCTGAGATTTCTCTAGTTGGCATAAACTAAATACCAAATCAGTTTGGATCGGCCATCATCAAGGTTGAATCGGGACCACCTTCCATGTGCGTCAGCTTTATCTGAGGAAACAAAATTTCTACCTATAACAGATTCAATTCCACTTTACCTGAACTTGGACTTGCAAGAATCTGATTATGTTGTTGCTGAGGCCTCCAGAGCTGACATTAGCTGAGTTTTGAAGAGAACACATAAGCTTCCATGGAGTTGTGTATATTTTTACATCATCAATCGTAAGTTGTGGCTGGGACCTCTAGAATACCATCAAAATCATGGCATGAATTTTAAGTTTCTGTCAACATAACACAGTTCATCAAAAAAGTCAATATGTTTCAACTCTCATACTTGAGGACTAGGGGTAGTGTCTCTTGTTATTGTGCTTGTGGTATTGCCCTGTATAAATCTAGAAAATGCCTTTGATTGCTCTTTATTTGCATCACTCAAGTTGCCTTTACCAGATAGCTCTAGCTCAGGTTTTGTATCATTACTTTTCGAGCAGACTTTGATAAAAAAACCATCCTTCAAAGATATATCCACCATCTTTACCAAAAAAAAGATATATCCACCCCACCACAATCATTATTCCAAAGTCACTTGCTGGTACACCTACCACATTCAAAGTTAGAAGAAGACTACCCAACCGACAAAGGTGAATTAGTGAACACTTCATACTTAATATAAGAATCGATAGTCTGTGACTCAGGAGAAGCAAATTCATAATAAGAGCCACTATCCCTAGCATCAAATGGACTCTTATCATTTTCCTTATGAAAATTTGTATTGGTGATTGGATCCATCCAGCTCGGCTCATGATTGACTTGAAGCATCACAGGTGCATCAGTACTCTGAGTCTGTAGGTGCTCCACAAAGACGTTCTTATTGTGCTTGGACAACTCCGATGTAGCGAGGTGAGATAGGGTGTCAGCTCTGATGTTCTCTGATCTGGATATTTGCTAAACATCTAAAGTTCAAAAAGTCATTGACATCTCTTTTAGCTTTTGTAAATACCTTACCATTATTGGACCTTAGGCTTCATACTTGCCTCAGATTTGTCAGATGATGAGCTGTGAGTTGTTGAAGACTTTGAGATCCTTCATCCTAAGTTCGTTTGTCAGTCAAAGTTCGATGATAAGGACTTCGTACACAGCCTTATTATTGGAGGTTTTGAAGTCAAAGTGAAGGGCATACTCCATTATGACTCTATCTGGGCTAGCAAGGATGAGCCTGGCGCCACAACCTTGTGCATTGGAAGCTCCATCAACGTGCATAATCCATTGAAGAAACTTCTCGACATCACTGGATCTTATCGCGGATGGCTCTTCGGTGTCCTTAGATTTTGTTAAGGATGACTACTTGTCTAGTGAGGTACACTCCATCAAAAAGTTGGCCAATACTTGAGCTTTCATTGAAGGCTAAGGTTGGAAGTTGATGTTGAATCTCTGAGCTCGATCACCTATTTTGCCATGCACCCGGAGGTATCTATTCTTCGAAGGAACATCTTATGTGGTTGATCGGTTAGGATGACCATTGGGTGTGCTTGAAAATAGGATTGAAGATGTCATGCGGAGGTGATAAGCACGTAGACCAGCTTTTCTGCTTTGGAGTACCTCATCTTGACATCTCAAAGGATTTTGTTGGTGCAATAAACCAGCTTTTGGATCCCTACATGCTCTCAAACTAGAGTCGAGCTAATGGCATTAGGTGAAATAGCCAAGTATAAAAGCAACTGCTCACCTTTCTCTAGTTTGGAGAGGATTGGAGGTGCTCCGAGGTACTGCTTGAGGTCTTCAAAGGCAACTCGACACTCCTCCATCCATTCAAAGGTCTTTATTTATCTTATTGCTTTGAAGAAGGAAAGGTATATCTCTGCCGACCTGGACATGAATCTACTAAGAGCCACAACCCGACTTGATAAGCTTTGGATTTCTTGCTTGGTGGTTGGGTGCTTCATATCGAGGAGTGCTTGGATCTTCTCCAGATTGGCTTTTATTCCTCACTGAGTCACCATATAGCCGAGAAATTTACCTGAAGCAATATCAAAGATGCACTTATTTGGATTTAGCTTCATTTTGTATTACTACAATTCATCGAATGTTTGTATCAGGTTTGTTCTATGTTGATTAGCTTCCACATTCTTGACAAGCATGTCATCAACGTAGATCTCTATACTATAGCCGATCTGATGTTTAAACACCTTATTGATAAGGCACTGATACATCATACTTGCATTTTTCAGATCGAAAGGTATCATTTTATAACTATACAAATCTTTATGGGTATGAATGAGGTTTTCTCCTCATCTTTGGACACCATTGGATTTGGTTGTATCCTGAGAAGGTACCATGAAACTGAGCAGTTGGTGCTCCGTGGTGACATCGACAGTTGGTTGATCCTTGAAAGTGGGAAGCTATCTTTTGGACAAGTTTTATTGAGATCGGTGTAGTCAACGCAAATTCTCGACTTGCCATTGGCTTTCTTTACCATGATGATATTAGAGATCTAATCCAGATATTGAGCTTCCTGGATGAATCCTACAATCACAGCTTGTCAACTTCCTCTTTGATTGCTCGCTGTTGCTTCGGGATGAAACTTCTTTTCTTCTACCACATTGATCGATGATCTAGATTCATATTCAATTTATGAACAATAACATCAAAAGAAATACTTGATATATTTGATGCCAATCAGGTGAAGATGTCCTCATTGGTCGAAAGGAAGGTCATCAACCATTCTCTAACGTTGGGCGTCAACTAAGACTTGATCCAAATGGTTCTAGTTGGATCATCTCAGAAAAGAATGGTGATGACCTCTCCAGCTAGCTCTACTTGGGACTCCTCCAAGTCCTCTCTATGATCTTCAATTGGCAAGGCTTTCATCGGCTTCTTCCCCTTGATGGTCACAAGGAAGCATTACAAGCTAGCCTCTGGTCTCCTTGAATTTTGCTAATTCTATTGATGAACACTTGAATTAGGCTACTAGAGATACCAAATATTGTAATAATTGATGTTATTTTATAAGAATTTGATAATTTCTAATCTATTTTGTAGATATTTGAGAGTTTGGATTCATATGATTCAAATTGGACTCAAATCGGATCAGATTTGAGTGGACCAGACAACCAGCTCCTATTCAAGTGTAAACTCGACTTATTCATAATAGATCAGATACAACCTCTCCAATCAAGAGCTCAGATTAGAAGATAATCTTTTATATGAAATCAAGTATAAATATGACTTAAAAATCAAGAGCTTAAAAGTAAATAACTTACGATTCAAAGGTTAAGATTCAATACACCATATCTAAATCCTAAGAAGAGGAGGACTCAAGCTTCCAAGTGCCGCCCCAACCTAAAATTCATGCTAATTCTTTTCTCACGTCGTGGCTAGCCCCCTCCCCCTCCCCTTTCTTTATTACACACCCTTCCATTTGTTCCATGCCTTCTTTCTTACATCACACAAACCCCACGCCCCAAAACTCTTTCACCATTTCTTTCTTTCATGTAAAATTCTTCATGCCACCACATATTTCCATGCCTCTTTACCTTTCTTTTTTACATGTCTAAAACTCTCCATGCCTCCATAAAATTTTGGATGCCACCACAAAGTCCCTCACATCTCAAACTCTCTTCAAACCCTAGCCTCCACTCTATAAATACACCTCAAACTTCCTCCTCTCTTTTCCAACACCCCCTTGTGGGATCATCCCTTCCATCCCCCTCTCTCTCCCTCTTTTTCTCCTCCTTCAAAAACCTCCACCCTTTTCTCTTCTCCCTTCACCCATCCAAACATCAGAGAGAGATTCAGATCTGAAGTCTAGAGGATCCATAAATAAGAAGAGCACCTTCAAGAGTCCAAAGATGCGGTAGATTTCAGCTTCAATATTTGCTCCATAGCTAGCTAATTCTTCATCTTCTCAGAAAATCGTTGGAATACTTGTAATGACAGTATTTTTATTTCTCCATCTTTTATATTTTCTTCTTATTATGCAATAAAAGATTTGACTTTCTTTTTTTTATTTATATCTTTTATTTATTTTATATGAGATCATAGTCTTTGAATAGTCTATGACTATATAGAGATGGTTCATGATCTAAGGACATGACCCGTGCTCAATAAGATAGACTATGCTTGAAAATAATCATAGATTTATTAGCTTATCTAAATAATTTTAATCAGTCTATAATTTTAAGGGTACAGGCCGTATTCTCTAAGATAGGTTATATCTTTATTAAGTAGATACTAATCCAAAGCATGTTGAGAAGAGTAGCAACTATCTAACAAGAAATCTATTGAAATCCTGAAAACTTACTTTCAATATTTGAATTAATCCTTTAATAGTGCTTCATTAATATTTGCTCTTGCTCATCTTTTAATTAATCAGCATACTAATCTTTTTTTGATCTATTTTTAATTTACTCAAACATAATTTAGTTCACAGTCCCTGTGGATATGATCCCAACTCATCCAATCTATATAGTTTGAGTTAGATTTATTTTTAATCATCTACAACAGCGTCAAATTTTGACACCATTGTGAAGATCATGGCATAGTTGCATTTGAGTCTGAAAAAAAATCAAAAAAATCAACAATTTTTTTTTTATTTACGATTTATTTTATTGCACAGTTACCTTATATGCTTGACTGCCTTATTATATTCCTAATTGATTATTTTTTTTTTTGCACTCTTATTTTTATACTTTATTTTATTGATTAGTAATTTATTTTTATTGTTAATTAACTTACTTTAATTGCTTAATTATTTTTTATTTATTTTGTTTAAAATTTTTGCCTTATATTACTTTTTATATAAAGTAGATTTATTACTTTCTAGATAGATTACTTTATTTGTATGTATAAAAAATTTTTTACTTTTATAGCCTAATAATTTCTACTTTCTATAGCTTAAAATAATTTATTACTTTATATAATTAGTATTTTCTACTTTCTAAGTAGATTAAACTCCTTACCTTTTATTTAGATTACATATTATCTTTTATTCTTAACTGAGAGATTATTTTATTTACATAGTTAAGTAGTTATCTTATTAATTTCTTATTTCTATAGCCTAGTGATTTACTACTTTTTATAGCTTAGTATAATTTACTACTCTAAAAGTAGATTTGATTTCTTACTTTATTTATAGATTATCTAGTTGCCTTTTAATCTTAACATAATTTTCTTCTCATTTAGTTAGATTCTTTAAATCTCTTCAAATCTAATTAAATTAATTAAAACCTACCTTTTATTCTTCTTACTTTAAATAACCTAATATAAAAAAAATAAAATATACATCTCATAATATTTAATTAATATAGAGAAATCTAAAATACAATAAAAAAACTTAACATGTTTAGACACCTTTTCTAATTGCATTGCATCTTTCATAAAAACTTGAAGGGTACTTAACCAATTAAATAAGATAAGATGGAGATTTGATCACTCTTTCTTAGTCCAAAAACAACTACCCTTCATATTACATTGATCTAAACTTTTAATTTAAAGTCAATTAGATGTTGACCCTAAGAATTTGAGCTCAATAGGATAAGTGATCCTGAGAGTTGGATCGGTTAGACTTGGTCAGCTAACTAGTATCTAAAAAAGTAGTTCAAGAACTCAATCCTGAAGAAAGGTGGTTACTTAATTAGGTCTGTTGTGAAAGTACGGAGAGCCTCCGCCAATCTTACATTTACCTAGCTAGTTGGTTGGTCAAGCTTCGATTTAGAGGGCTTGAAGGCTAACTTGAAATAATTAGGAGCTGTCTAGATCTAGGTTAACCCTATGATAGAGTTGACTTGATTGCATCACTTATTTAAAAAAATAATAAAATAATTAAAAATAACCTTCTCATCTATCGTCTGTAGGTCTAGGACTCTCTTAGGATTTTCATCTTTAAAACTCTCTTTCTTCCTCTTCTCTTCTTCTTCTTCTATCCCCTTCCTTTGCAAAAAAAAAATCAGAAGGGAATTGTTCTAATCTAGACTCCTTAATTGCATATCAAAATAATTAGAACAATCTGATAAATTAGATCTATACTAAAATATAGATCTCTACAGAAGAGTGGATGAGCTATCCTATAGATTAGATCGCCTACTAGCTATCAGACACCCTCCCTCTCTATCTTTTCTCCTATATAATAAGTTGAAAGCCCAGCTGTGCACCAATTTTTTGAGTTTATATATGAGCAAGTTCATCAAGATCAAACCCCAATAGCCTACAGACTAGAAAATATCCATACATTAATACCTACAATCCAGGCTAGGGGGTTCAACCAAATTTTTCATGAAAACCACAATCAGTGGTTACCCCAGTACTACAAGGATTTACATTCGTAGATGTGCCTTATTACGATATGTCTTATTCACAATATCAACCTTCTCCAACTACCTATAGCCATCATTTGAAAAGAAGATTCTATAAGCATTAGACAGGATAGAAAGTACCAATCGGATCCTTCACTCCTCTATGCAATCCTTAATCGAACTAGAAATTCAAGTCGATTAATTAGTAATCATATTTAATAAGGAAGAGAAAGGAGAGTTGCCTAGTTAGTTCGAGAGTAACCAGAGAGATAATACTTGGCTAAAAGTTTTAATGTCCCTGTAACTTTTTCTAAACAATCGATTATAACTCTTGATAATGAAATGGTCATAAAACAATCCTGCACAACCAAAGAGACCAATATAAATAATTCGACTAAGGCAAAAATATATAGGGAAGAATCAAAATGGTGGGTCAAACTAATTCCATCACCCTACTTACCTATGGTCCCATTTTCAAGTGTTCTAGAATCACTCATTTCTTTTAACAGAAAGGAAGGATAAATTGATGAAATGATAGAATTAATGGAGACTTTCCAAAGACTACAAATGAATAACACAATAGAGGAAGCTACATCCATAATTCTCCCTCGGGATTCATTAGATCCCTATTTGGCTCATTTTGAGATGGACAATTTTGATGTAAATATATATATATCACAGAAATAAATGATCTAGTAGAAATGTCCTACTTTGAAACTACCTATTTTGGATAAAAAATTATGAGCCATCACCTAGCCCCCCCTAACTCTCTTGTTAGAATCACCACCTATTCTAGAACTGAAGCCACTTCCTGATGCACCCACTGACACCCTTCTAGTATCCCTAACTAGGAAGCTCAACTTGTAGTGTTCTAAAAGCACATAAAGAAACTATCAGGTGGATATCTCTGAAATGAGGGATAATAATGTTGAAATTTTTATGACTGATTTCTCTACAGTTGGCATTAGTTTCGAGGACTATCTCCAAAATCTTTCTATGGTGCTAAAATAATATATGAGATAAATTTAATATTAATTTAAAAAAATACCATGCTATAGATTGAAAAAAGATAATGCCAAGACATGTTATACTCGAGAAAGGATTGTAGTAAATAGGATATAATTGAAAAAAATTTTAAACTACCACCCCCAATCTTAGCCAACAAACACAATCTCTTCTTGGTCATCATAAAAACTATGATAATATTAGACCTTGGTGCAACATGCTTACTAAAAATACTTTATTGATCCAAGCCAATCATCGAAGAACATTTATAGATATTTTACTGCCATGATGACAAGGCCTCCTGATTGGCCTTATCCTTTTGAAATCTTGAGAGACCCAAGTTAGTTTAGATGGGACTCTCTCATAGCGTCTGGCTGAACATGTTAAGCTTAGTGCTTGTTAGGAGATAACCTAATTTTTTGAGTAGTTTTAATAATAATCTGACCGAAGACTTTAAATTTAGCGCTTCTGAGAGGCAACTCAGATTTTTATATTTTATTTTTATTTTTTTATTTTATTTTAGACCTACTTCAGTTACTCCATTAAGGATTATCGAAGCCCAGTTAGGGGGAGAACTACATCTGCTATCCTTAAAGCCCAGGTAAACTCCTTTCTTTTTCTTTCTATTTAACTATCATACTCTATTTCTCTCCTTCATTGAGGATAATATCATTTAAGTTGGGGGGGGATAACTAATTTAATTGAGTCTTCAAGTATGATCAGAAATAATTAGTTTTATGTACCCAAATTTTGTCTCGATTTGAAGTTAATTTTAGGCACCCTAATCAATGAATGATTAATGGCTTAGATAATTTTAGAGATACTGAGGGATAAGTTATTAAGAAAACCCAATAAATGGTAGAGTTTAAAGTAGATTAAATTTTGAAGTGATTCTAAAACCCTCTTCCTACCTATCATAATGAAGAATCTGCTTCATCGGGATGTGGGTAGAAAGGTCAAGGTATGCAAAAGTTTTCCTTCTTTCTTGAAAAAAGAAAAAAAAAGGGAGGGTTTAGTATTATCTCATGAGTAACTAGGTCTCTTCGTCTAAGTAAGCATTGGGATTCACATCAAAATGTAAAAATACAAAGAACCTATTATAGAGTCAGTCTCATCTCATAGCTTTTCTTTGACTCGAGTCAGTGAGTTCAAGGAATGTTGTATACCTAATGCTCTAAAGCCAACTGATTTGTGAGTCATTGGCTAAAAGCTTGCTACAAGGTCAATTAGAGAGCTTACGAGATTAAGGCATTACACTATTAGACTCTTTAAAAAAAATAAAAATAAAATAAAAAAGAAACATAAGGGACTAAATTGTAAGAAGACAATAAACCTAGCCCCATTAAGCTAGAGGACTTGAAGAGTAGAGTGGGGAGTGGGCGAAAGATGAGCTCTAGAAATTTCATAAGGCTAACACTTAATCACTAACTGGATCAAATTGATAATCCAGTGAAGTACTTTTTTAATGATCTGGTCAGGTATCAGCTGTCTTTAGAAATACCCAGAATAATTTTTAATTCAAGGATAATTTGATACACACTGCTAATATTTTACTTGAAGATGAGCAAAAGCTAAGTTGGGGGTGTGATGAACACTTGAATTAGATTACTAAAAGTATTAAATATTATAATAATTGATGTTATTTTATAAAAATTTAATATTCTCTAGTCTATTTTGTAGATAATTCAGAGTTTGGTTTTATATGATTTAAATTAAACTTAAATTGGATCAAATTTGAGTAAACCAGACAACCAGCTCCTATTCAAGTGTGAATGTGACTTATTCATGAAGAGATTAGATGCAACCTCTCTAATTAAGGGCTCAAATTAGAAGATAACCTTTTATATAGAATCAAGTGTGAAGATAACCTAAAAATCAAGAGTTTAAAAGCAAACAACTTATGATTCAAAGGTTAAGATTCAATACATCACATCTAAACCCTAAGAAGAGGAGGACTCAAGCTTCCAAGTGCCACCGCAACCTGATGTGCCACCCCAACCTAAAATTCATGCTAATTCCTTTCTCACGTCGTGCCTAGCCCTCTCCCCCTCCCCTTTCTTTCTTTCATGCCCTTCCATCTGTTCCGCACCTTCTTTCTTACATCACACAAACCCCACACCCCAAAACTCTTTCATGATTTGTTTCTTTCACGTAAAATTCTTCACACCACCACATATTTTCCATGCCTCTTTCCCTTTCTTTTTTGCATGTCTAAAACCTCTCCATGCCTCCATAAAATTTTAGACACCACCACAAAGTCCCTCACATCTCAAACTCTCTTCAAACCCGAGCCTCCACTCTATAAATACACCTCAAACTTCCTCCTCTCTTTTCCAATGCCCACTTGTGGGGATCATCCCTTCCATACCCCCCTCTCTCCCTCTTTCTCTCCTCCATCAAAACACTTCCACCTTTTTCCCTTCTCTCTTCACCCATCCAAACATCAGAGAGAGGTTTAGATCTGAAGTCTAGAGGATCCATGGGCAAGAAGAGCACCTTTAAGGGTCTAAAGATGTAGCAGATTTCAGCCTTCAACATCTCGTCCATAGCCAGCTGATTCTCCATCTTCTCAAAAAATCATTGAAATATTTGTAATGATAGTATTTTTATTTCTCTATCTTTTGTATTTTCTTCTTATTATGCAATAAAAGACTTAATTTTCTTTCTTCTTATTTATGTCTTTTATTTATTTTATATGAAATCGTAATCTTTGAATAGTCTATGACTACGTGGAGATGGATCATGATCTAAGGACATGACCCATACTCAACAAGATAGACTATACTTGAAAATTGATCATAGATTTATTAACTTATTTAAATAATTTTAACTAGTCTATAACTTTAAAGGTACAGACCGTGCTCTCTAAGATAGATTATATCTTTATTGATTAGATACCAATCTAAGATATATTAAGAAGAGTACCAACTGTCTAACAAGAAATCAATTGAAATACTAGGAACTAACTTTCAATACTTGAATTATTTTTTAATCCTTTAATAGTGCTTCATTAAATTTTGCTCTTGCTCATCTTTTAATTAATCAGCATACTAATCTTTTTTTATCTATTTTTAATTTATTCAAATATAATTTAGTCTACGGTCTTTGTGGATACGATCTCGACTCACCCTATCTATATAGTTTGAGTTAGGTTTATTGAGATGACTCCATCTCTAATCAAGAACTTGACTAGCAAATGGCAAATGGAGACAATTGCTCGATGTGCATTGAGTCCTAGTCATCTGAGGTCACATTATAGCAGTGTGGTACCTGGATAATAAGTCAGCTGCATGGTCCTTTGGTAGGGTTTGGCTCCAATAGTCACGGTCAGAGTGATCTTTCCCTCAACTACTACGGAGTTGCCTGGGAATCCGATAGGAGAGTGTGCACTCTTCTTAGTTGGTCATGCGATAATTTTATCCTTTAGAAGGCATCGTAAAATAAGACATCCATAAAGTTTCTATTATTTATAATTTTTTTTTTACATCATAATTTGCTATCACCATTGAGATGATGACAGTATCATCATAGGAAGTTTGGTCTCCTCGTATATCATCATCAGAAAAAAAAATTAAGCTGTTCATTTTTTGCCTCTATAGATTCCTAGCTTGATCTTCTACCCCCTTGCTGCCTCCGATGCCTGAGATCATATTGATGACATTAACCGTAGATCGATTGTTGTTGTTGTCCTTATTGGCCTGATGTCGATGTGGTTCTTCGGGCATTGGATTCTGCCACTCTCAAATGAGTTTACTAAGGTTGCCCTATCAGATGAGGCTCTTGATCTCATCCTTTAGTTGATGGTATTTTTTGATATCGTGACCATGGTCATGATGGAAATGACAGTACTGTTGAGAATTGTATCCCAAAATCAATCGTCAGTCTGTTGATGGTTGTGGTTATCATTGTAATTGTATATGAATTATTGAATTAATAAATATTATTTGATTTTTTCATCATTGTGTACATCTCATTTTGAACTTCTGTTATGTGATGAAGTTCTTAGGACTATTTGATTCGATATAGGAGGATATATCGTTTAGTCCTTAAATGAATTCATAACCAAATGATATACTATTTCTAGGATGATAGATATATCAAGTGTAGATCATTGTGTACCATATAGATTGGTTGTCCTCTTAATCAAGGAGCATGGAGATACTGGTATGGCATGCAGGTGAAATATAATAGTACATTTCACTGAATGTGACCAACTCCAGAGTACTTTGCTGTCAAGAGTCACTCCAAAGGGATATAGGTATAAGTATCCCTCCGACTTGAGATCATCATAGTGACTTGCAAGCAACTCTCTATGCTTTGGTGCCGGACTATCTGAATTTCTAATTCAGCGATGAAAGATTTCTGAGCATAGTCAAGTACTTGTGAAGTCGGTATGTGAGTCAAGATAAAATTAACCCCTTCGAATAAGTAGGAGTTAATGTATTAGTATGTTTCAATTCAATAAAATCTTGGTCGGGGTAATCCATGTGATGGATTTTGAAAATTGAAATACAATATGGATGACCATATCAGAGTTGGCAGTTAAACCCTAGGTCACCTTAAGCATTTGGGTCAAAGAAATAAATTATATGGTAACTATATTCAAATAGGTTCTTGAGTATTGCTTAGCATACATTCGATCTATCTGGACGTCGGATATCATTGCTAGATGGTTACTTCGATTGGTACAGAGATCAATTCCTGTACTACTAGCTTAGGTTCAAACCTATGGGGTCACACATATTAAAAGTTTTTTTCGATCACATGGCTAATCTGAAGAGTCCTAGTCAATGGAGACTCTGATGAAGAGTCTCACTTGACGGAGACTCTACTGAAGAGTCCCACTGGACGGGGACTCTGTTGAAGAGTTTCACTGGATGGGGACTCTAGAGAAGAGTCCCACTAGATTTGAACTTTATCATTAATGGATGATTAATTAATGATTAGATCACTAATTAGCTTAATTTGATTGAGCATTAAAGTTTGGATCAAATCTGATTGAATTTGATTCAATCAAGTCAAGTCTGATTAGGTTATGAGATGACCTAATTGGTAAGGGAGAAATGATCCTAATTTGATCGGGTCTATAGCTCAATTAATTTATTAATTTAATCAAGTTTAATTAAGATTATAGGAGCCTAATTAGATTAGATTCATCATATTTTATTTGAATCTAATTGGATTAAATTTGAAAGAAATCCAATTGGTTAAACCCTAGAGTCTCAAATGAATAGGACTCTATCCCTTATGCTACCTAAATTATCTCATACCTTTTCTCACCGTACAAAATTAGTTTGTACATGAGAAAATTAGAAGATAATCTTTATTTTATTTCTAATTAAGGATAGAAATTGATTAGTTTTGATTTAAATTTAAATTAATTTAAATTTTAACTTAAAACTTTATCCATATCCTTCCACACGTTGGCTGCTTTTGAAGGAGTCTATTGTGTATGTGAAAAAGAGGTCTTCTCAATCAATTTCATACCCAATTTTTTTTGATAAGTCTCTCTTTAAGTTAGATAATAGTGAGAAAAAATTAGAATCAAATTAAAATTCAAAAGAGTTTGAATTGCAACAAACTCCAGCCCTTATCCTGTTTTATCTGGTTTGTGCGACAACCATAAAAAGGCCATAATTTTGTACTCCAAAAGAGGAGAGCTTTTTACTATGAGATATTAGAAAGAAAGAGGGTCAAAAATATCTTTTTGGGATATGAGGATTGGGTGGGTTTCCTTCCTTCTTGGCATGAACAAAAGAGGAGACCGTTCTCCTCTTGGGTGAGAGATCTAGAACTGTTCTAGGTTTTTGGGTGAGAAAAAAACCCAAAAGAAGAGAGTCTTCATCTAATTTTTCTCCACCATCCAGTATCCTTCTCTAATTTATCTTCGATATCAAAAAGATTCAAGGTAATCGAAGAAGGAGATCAAGTCAGATCTGCCATCAGAAGTCGACTGCGTGATCTAGCACTCTCACAGAGGGCTGATCGGTCCGAGGGACTTCATATGAACCATCCATAGAGATCGGATGCTTGTGCAGCTACTCAACATTAGTGAGAGCTTCATACCATGCTTACCAATAGTAGAGATCATCAACCCATGAAAAGGTGATGAGTTCTGAACTCTACCGACATAATCTAAAGATTAGATCAAATTCAAAGCATCGATATGATCGATGCAGTTTTTTATTTTATTTCAGATTTTATATGTAAATTTTTTATATCATAGATCCTTAATGATAGTTTATATTTGATCTAAGATATATTTAGAAGATTAAAATATTTAATCTTTTATTATTTTACTATAATATTTTAAAAATACATCCTTTGAACTATCCATTTTTTCTTCAGATGGTATCAGAGTCAGATTTTTTATGACATGAATTTTTTACATATAATCTAATTTTAATTATTTATATTAGATCTAAATAATTAATTTTAAATCTAAATAGCATAGTAATCTGATTGGATAGATCTTCATAGCCGTCCGATCATATGAGAAATCAAAATTTTACTATCTTATTTTTTTATTTGATGGGATCTCCTATGGCGTGTAGAGATGATGCATGATCTTTTCCATAATGATGAATAATAAAAAAAAATTAAAATTTTATTTTAGATCTAAAATAATGTATATTAGATCTGAAATTAAAGTTTTGATCACTAAATGATTGATTGTAAAAATATTTTATAAAATTAAAAACTATTTTCAAATACTAAACTCGAACCCATATCAGTCCAAAATTTAATTGAGAATTAAGCGATCTAGATTTGAGAATCAAAGATCTAAGGTATTGATTTCATAACTCATGGGTTAATGGGTTAGCTTGAGTCAAGTCCATTTAACTGGGTTAGACCTAGGGTTAGAAATCATTGATAATGGACCATGTTAGTAATTGATCAAATCTAATTAAAAGTTAATTCTGATTGGATCAATTTCTTTTCTTGATCCATTTTAATAGTTGTAGTTGGTCAAGTTCATATCTTTGATTAGACCAATATGGACTCTGATCATAGCTCCATGGTCGAATCTAAATTTATAAGTTGATCAAATTAAAAATGACTAACCAGTTGGTGTCTAAGGAAAGTATGGCAGCTTTGATCAATGATCATTAATTAGGAGCTACTCGCATAGATTGAGTCTATGTCGAGTTAATGGCATATCCCTTATATCGATCTCACTTATCTGGCCAACATAGTGAATAATATTTTTATTAGATCACTTAATGATTGGAGTTGACCTATGCTAACTAGGAAATCAGTGTGACTGTTTTAGGTGCCCCTAGTTCGACTTGTCTTGAGTCCTCTTTATGACTTGATGAAGTCAGTTGGAAAATTTATGACTGGTTGGCTGGACCAGCTTTTACCTAATCTTCTTTAATCTGACTTGAAGAAGTCAGTGGGAGGATTAAGATTAACTGGTCAAGTCTTTTCTTATCTCTCAATTCAACTAATTAAATTCTCTAAAATTATTAGATCCCTAAAAATAAAATAGTTATGGCGATAACTAGATCGTAGCCTCCCATTAAGTTGGGTGATAATAAGTCCAATGGTTTAGATGATCATTGGAGGCGCTACACGCCTGGTGCTCATCTGACTGTCAGAATTATCATTCATAATATGTTATTTTAGTTATATTTTTTTGATAATGGTCAGGTTGGTCGACCCACACTCGGGTCTGGTCGCTCGTTTGTTAGATACACTAAATTTTGGTATGTTAATGGTTGGACCTAACCAGAACCTTCAGTGGAGGTGCCACACGTCCTACTGAAGAGGTGTCTGGGGCAAAATTGAATACTAAAAATTATTTGATGAAATAATTGGTTAAGAACCTATCTATGGGTACACAAAGATTGGTCGAGCCACACTCGAGCCCATGTGCGGACCATGTGGATTCTAGTACCCACTAGAAAATTAGTGTAATTCTTCGAATTGAAGGTAGAGGTTATCAATTCGAATAAAATAGTGTGAGAACTTTTAGACTAAAATCTATGTCTTTAGGCTTAATCAAGTCATATACTAATTAGGTTCTGATTTTTCTTTTGCAGTTATGGTCACCACCTTGTCGCTCTGATCACTATTAGATAGTGATAAATTGATGGGTCTAAATTTCGATAGCTAGTATCAAAAGCTCAAAATTATCCTGGAGCACGAACAGATCTTGTATGTATTAACTGATCCAGCATCCGAGAAGCCAGCTCCAAATGCACGTAGCTCGATCAGAGACACTTATCAGAAGTAGCTCAATGATCGGACTATGGTTTGTTGTATTATGCTGGTGGTGATGAATGATGAGTTTAGCCATCATTTTGAGAATGCTCAGCCACAGGATATGTTGCAAATATTGAACGAGTCCTTTGGCACACTCGGGTCTGACCGATCCATTTACTAAAGCCCTCGATATTAAGGAGTTCAAAGACTACAAATCAAAGATGGATATATGATACTGCACCGATTGACTTTAGTCCAAGTGGGAGTTGTTGGAAATTATATCCCAAAGCTAATCGTCAGCCTGTTGATGGTTGTGCTTATCATTGTAATTGTATATGAATTATTGAATTAATAAATGCTATTTGATTCTTTTTTTCACTGCGAACATCTCATTTTGAACTCCTGTTATGTGACGAAGTCCTTAGGACTATTTGATTCGATACAGGAGGATATATCATTTAGTCCTTAAATGAATTCACAATCAAATGATATGCTATTACTAGGATACTAGACATATCAAGTGTAGGTTGTTGTGTGCCATATAGGTTGGTTGTCCTCTTAACTAAGGAGCGTGGAGATGCTGGTATGGCATGCAAGTGAAATATAGGAGTATATTTCACTGAATGTGACCAACTCCGGAGTACTCTACTATCAAGAGTTACTCTGAAGGGATATAGGTATAAGTGTCCCTCTGATCTGAGATCACCATAGTGACTTGCAAGCAACTCACTATGCTTTAGTATCGGACTACCTGAATTTTTAATTTAGTGATGAAAGATTTTTTGGCATAATCAAGTACTTATGAAGTCATTGTGTGAGTCAAGATGGAATTGACCCCTCCGAATAAGTAGAAGTTAATGTATCAGTGTGTTTCAATTCAGTAAAACCTTGACCGAGATAATCTATGTGATGGATTTTGAAAATTAAATTATAATATGGATGACCATATCAGGATTGACAGTTAAACCCTAGATCACCTTAAACATTTGGATCAAAGGAATGAATTATACGGTAACTATATTCAAATAGGTTCTTGAGTGTTGCTTAGCATACATTTGGTTTATCCAAACATTGGGTACTATTGCTAGATGGTTACTCCGATTGGTATAGAAATCAATTCTTGTATTACCAGCTTAGATTCAAACCTATGGGATCACACATATTAGAAGTTTCTCTCCAATCACATGGCTAATCTAAAGAGTCCCAGTCAACGAAAACTCTGGTGAAGAGTCTCACTTGACGGGGACTCTACTGAAGAGTCTCACTGGATGGAGACTCTAGAGAAGAGTCCCATTAGACTTGAACTCTATCATCAATAGAAAATTAATTAGTAATTAGATCACTAATTAACTTAATTTGATTGAGTATTAAAATCTTGATCAAATCTGATTGAATTTGATTCAATCAAGTCAAGTCTGATTAGGTTATGAGATGACTTAATCGGTAAGGGAGAAATGATCCTGATTTGATTGGATCTATAGCTCAATTAATTTATTAATTTGATCAAGTTTAATTGAGATTATAGGAGCCTAATTAGATTAAGTTTATTATATTTTATTTGGATCTAATTGGATTGGATTTGAAAGAAATCCAATTAGTTAAACCCTAGAGTCCCAAATGAATAGGACTCTATCCCTTATGCCACCTAAATTGTCTCATACCTTTTATCACCATACAAAATTAGTTTGTATATGAGAAAATCAAAAAATAATCTTTCTTTTATCACACATGAAGGATAGAAATTGATTGATTTTGATTTGAATTCAAATTAATTTGAATTTCAACTTAAAACCTTATCCATATCCTTCCATATATTGGCTGCTTTTGAAGGAATCTATTGTGTATGAGAAAAATATTGGGAATAGTATCCCAAAGACAATCGTCAGCCTATTGATGGTTGTGCTCATTTTGTATATGTACATGAATTATGAATTAATAAAAATTATTTTGGTATTTTTCATCCCAAAATATTTCGTCTTCTAATGAACTCCTATGTTGTGGTGAAGTCCTTAGGACTATTTAGACTCGACAAAGGAGGATTTGTCGTTTAGTCCTTAAATCTGTTCGCGATCAAATGATACGTTGTTACCAAGGATGATAATATTTATCAAGCATAGGTCATTGTGTGCCATATAGGTTGGTTGTCCTCTTAACCAATGAGTGTGGAGACACTGGTATGACATACAGGTGAGATGTAAGGGTACATCTGCACTGAACGTGACCGACTCCGAAGCTATTTCTGCTGTCAAGATTTGCTCCAATGAAATATGGGTATAAATGTCCCTCCGACCTGAGACCGCCACGGTGACTTGCAAGCAACTCACTGCACTTAGGCACTGGACTACCTGAATTTCTAATTCAGTGATGGAAGGCTGCTGGGTGTAGTCAAGCACTTGACTTGTCGGTGCGTGTGTCAAGATGGGATTGACCACTTCAGTTTAGGAGCTGTGTACAGTCGTGTTTCAATTTAGCAAAATCTTGGCCAGGGTAGTCTTTATGAGGAGTCACAGGACTGTTTGAGTTGAGCACGATTCGGATGATCTAATCAGGGTGGATAGTTTAATCCTGAGTCATCCTAAACACAGAGGTCAAAAGGATGAATTATACAATAACCATATTCATGTAGGTTCTGAGTGTTGTGATTGCGACTATTCGACCTATCCAATCATTGGATATCATTGTTAGATGGTCACTTCGATTAGTACAGAAATTGGTTCCTATGCTACTGGCTTAGGTTCGAACCTGCGGGGTCACACACATTAGAGGTTCCTATCTGATCTGATGGCTGATGAAGAGTCCTTATGCTTGTGGACTATGAGTCCTACGTGTCTGGGACTCGGTGATCGAGAATCAGGATTCTCTGATCATGAGTCCCAAATATTTTGGGTACCGGGGTCAAGAGTCCCACTGGTTTGGGACTCTTCAATCAGGATTACATATCGATGAATTCTGATACCCGATTACTCATCAGATTTAGACTTAATATTTATAAGAGATTTAATAAGTAATTTGATCACTAATTAACTCAATTTGATTGAGTAATTATTTTTAGATCAAGTCCAATTGAATTGGATTCAGTTGGATTTGACCCAATTAGGTTAAGAGTTGACCTAATCGTCGAGATGGTTTGGTCCCTGATTTGATCAGGGGTTGGACTTAATCAATTTCTGATTTGATTAAGATTTTATTGAGCCTAATTAACTCTAATTAAGTTGGGTTTAAATTAGTCTAATTGGGTCTAACTTATTTGGTTCAATTAGGTTGGTTTAAATAATGAAACCACCTTGACCCATTCTCCCTGCGCCACCTCACTTCCACTGCACCCATTTGAATTCACGAGAAGGAAGTTCTCATAAATTTTTTCTCATGCAAAGCCCTCCTCATGCCCTACTTTAATGCGCCAAATGAGTGGATAAGGATGATTGGTTGGCCATTCAAATTCAAAACAAAGTTTGAATTTGAATGAGCAACCAATCTTAGCACCTTGACCTTATCCTCTTTTAGCGCCCCATTTATTATACGAGAAAATGTTTCTCATGAAATCACTCATGTACAAATTAAGCCACGCCCTCCTCTTCTCACGCCCTTAGTGGATAGGGATAAATTGGTTTCCATTTGAATTCAAAATTTGATTTGAATTCAAATGTGCAATTACTCATCTTTATCCTCTCACGTGGATAAGACATTTGACATTGTTTTAAAAGGAGGAGAAGAGTGGGGCGTGTGAAAGAAAAAATTTTGGAGAGAAAATCTGGGTGTGAGAAATCCTTGTGTGCAAGGTGAAGGTCTATATCCTTTCGAGAGAAAAAGAAAGAAAAGAAAGAAAAAGTGTGTGCAGGGTTTTAGTGAGTTCTTCAGGGTTTCAGTTTGGAGTTTGGGAAGTGAGAAGGTGAGCTACGAGTGTCGTGAGCCCACCAAATTTTAAAAAGATCTTCAACATCCTCTCAAGCACGTCTACTGATGATCTGGAGTATCCAAAAAATCAACAGATATCGATCGAAGGAGTTCGATTAGCATTGGCCGTCGAAAGGGCTCTACAACGAGCTAGCACTCGTGAGGAGTCGATCAAATTGAGAGCTTCATGTAGACGATCTGCAGAGGCCAGATACACTGTGTGGCTATATCGTGATGATCAGACTCTTTCGACGGTGATCAGATTGCAGCGATCTACTACCCGCATAAAAGTATTATGTTCTGAACACATTACAGTAAAGTGTTTACTGTTCAAATTCGAATTTCAAATTTAAATGCATGCATGATATATATCATATTTAGATCCTAATGTAAGATAAATTTTTATTAATTAATTAGATTAATTAATAATTTTTACTGTAAAATAGTGATTTTGAAAAAATTTAAAATTACCATGTTACCCCTACACTGAATTTTTTCAAGAATGGTATTAGAGCGGGTCCTTAGATATGATATATATATTTGCATGCGTAGATTAAGTTATAATCTAAAAGTTTAAATTTAAAATTTAAAATTTAAAATTTGAATTTTGAAAGTTATTCGAAATTCAAAATTCAAAAAAATTTGAAATTCAAAATTTAAAATTTGAATTTTAAAATCTAAAATTCAAAATTCAAAAATTGAAATTCAAAAATTTGAAATTTAAAATTTAAAATTTGGTTGAAATTTTAAATTTGAAATTCAAAATTTAAAATTCAAAATTTGAAATTCAAAAATTTGAAATTTGAAATTCAAAATTTGTTTGAAATTTGAAATTCAAAATTTAATATTTAAAATTTAAAATTTAAATTTTGAAATTGGTATATTTAAATATACTTGATTCAAGTAGCAAGTAATCGAATTGGGTTGGTTGCCATGGCCGTCCGGTCATAGGAGAAAAGTAAGATTTAAAGACCCTCTCTTCCCATTCGATGGGGTCTCCTATGACGGTAGGGGTACTGATGCAATTATATCCCATGTAGATGAAGTAGTGAAAGAAATATTCATGATTTATTTTGATTGAGTTATTTTCTGTTATGTAATTAGCAGTAGGATTGCTATTTATGTAATTTCTGTTATGTACTGATCTATTTGTGTAATGAGTCAACATATTTGGTGAACAGAAAATAAAACTATTCAAATTTGAAAATTATTTTCGAAATGCCAAACCCTGACCCATCAGTCCAAATACTTAATTAAAAGAATTAAATATTGTCTAGTAGGTCTAGAATTGTGAATTAAGACCTAAGACAATTGCATAAACTTGTGGATCAATAGGTTAGATGGATTAGGTCCATAATTGGGTTAGACCTAAGGTTAGCTTAAAGAAATGGACTAAATTTGAGTAATTGGTCAAATCTAATCAAAAGTTGAATTAGATTAGGTCAAAGATACTCTAGACTCAACTCCAATAGTTGTAGTTGAATGGGTCCATGTCTTTAACTAGACCAAGATGGACTTAATTCATGGCTACGTGGTGGAACCCTATTTACTAAGTTGATCAAATTAAAACTAATGAACCGGTTGGTGTCTAAGGTAAGTTTGGCAGTTTGACCAGTGGTTTTTAAGCGGGAGCTACTCGCAATGATTCGATCTCTGACGAGTTAATGGCTTATCCCCACCACTGATCTCACTTACCTGGCCAACCTGGTGAATTAAGTTTTGATTAGATCACTTGGTGATTAGGGCTCACCCATGTCATTAGGTAAATCAGTTTGACTGATTTAGGTGCTCCTAATGCCAGCTTTAAGTAAATCCTTTTTAATCCGACTTGGTGAAGTCAGTGGGAGGATTGAAATTAGCTGGATATTTTTTTCTCATCTATTCTTTAATAAAATCCTCAAAAAAAAAATTATTAGGTCCTAAAAATGATTAAGTTATATTGATAACTAAGTCATAGCCTCCCATTAAGTGAGTGATAATGAGTCTATTAGTTTAATAATCATTGGAGGCCCAAAGGCCTGGTGCTTATTGACTAATGGAATTATCATTCAAAATATGATAATTTGGTTTGAGTCTTTCTGATGGTGGTTAGGTTGGCCGATCAAAGTCGGGCTTGATCATTTATTGGTCTGATTCACCAAATCAAATCATGTTAATGGTTGGACCTAACCTAATTTTTTTAGTGGAGGCCAAAGCCTACTGATTAGGTTCTGGGGCAAAATTAATTACTAGAAGTTATTTAGAGAAACAACTGGTTATGAACCTACCCATAGATGCACATGGGTTGACCAACCAAAGTTGGGCTCATGTGTAGTCTGTGTGGATTCTAGTACCCACTAAGGAATTAAAGTAATTCCTCGAATTAGAGGTTGAGGCTACCAATTCATAAAATACTGGGAAAAACTTTAGACTAAAGTCCAAGTCTTTAGTATTAATAATTTATGTACTAATATAGGTCTGATTTTCCTTTATGCAGCTATGGTCACTACCCTGTCGCTACGGTCATTATTAGATAATGACAAGCTCATGGGACCTAATTTCGATAGCTGGTATCGAAAATTAAAAATCATCTTTGAGCATGAGTGGATCCTTTATGTAGTAGCGGATCCGGCACCTGAAGAGTCAGCCCTGAACGCTAGAGGGACGGTCCGAGACACTTACCAGAAGTGGCTCAACGACCGCACCACCATCCGGTGCATAATGCTGGTGACAATGAATGATGAGTTCAGCCGTAGGTTCGAGAACGTCCAGCCACAGGAGATGCTTCAAATATTGAACGACTCTTTTGGCACGCCTGACGACGTTGAAAGGCACAAAACTAGTTGTGCCATTTTCAATGCTCGAACGAGGGATGGAGCCTCAGTCACTGATCATGTACTGTACATTATCGAAATGATTGAGCACCTAAGTAAACTGGGTTTTCTCCTGCACGAGCAGCTCGGCAAGGATGCAATCCTTAATTCTCTGTCCAGGTCCTTCCTTCCCTTCCTTACTCATTTTCGAATGACAAAGCCTGCAGTGAACTACCACAGCTTGTTGGAGTTGCTGTAGAACTTTGAGAAGGACCACCAGCTCCATAAGGAGTCCGTGAATATTGTGGGAGGGTCTTCTTCTGGTCGTCGATCCTTTAAGAAAGGGAAGAAGAACAAGAAGAAGAAGAATAAGAAGGCGCAGCTGCATGCCGGGACATCTGCACAAGGTCAGACCAAGAAGTGCAAGCCCGACCAGAGCCAGGCGGAGTGCTTCTTTTGCAAAAAGCAAGGGCACTGGAAGAGAAACTGTCCTCTATACATTGCCTCACTGGACCCGAATAGGCCAAAGAAGATGCAAGGTACTTATATGATAACACCTTGCAACTTTTTCATTTGTGATACTACTGCTTGGGTATTGGATACCGGAAGCCCTTATCATATTTGCAATTCGATGCAGGGTCTGCAGGTCAGTAGGAGATTTGATGAAGGCGAGAGGTTCCTGAACGTTGGAGATGGAAGCAAAGTTCCAGTTCTAGCATTAAGAATCATGAACCTTGTAATCAATTCTCGAAATGTAATTCTGAGTGAATGTCACTATTGTCCAAGCTTTTTATTAAATATTATTTCTGTAGGCCTTTTGGCCATATATGGTTATCAATTTTTAATAAAAAAAATATTTACAATATCATTTTGAATGATGTTACAATATTTGTTGGACAACTTAATAATAGAATTTACTTTCTATCACAACCTGTTAATATGGTTCAAACCTCTGATAAACGCCCTAGAATAGATAATATGTCAGAAGTCTACCTTTGGCACTGTAGGCTAGGTCATATCAATAAGAACAGGATAAACAGGTTGGCTCAGAAAGGAATTCTTGAAGTAGGTGATTGTGAATCACTTCCAACCTGTGAGTCCTGTCTTCTTGGTAAAATGACCAAGTCACCTTTTACTGGAAAAGGTGAGCGAGCCAGTGAACTCTTGGCTCTGGTACATTCTGATGTATGTGGACCCATGAGCTCAAGTGCAAGAGGTGGATATTTCTACTTCATAACCTTCACAGACGACCTATCGAGGTATAGGTATGTCTATTTAATGAAGCATAAGTCGGAGTCGTTTGAAATATTTAAACTATTCTGAAATGAGGTAGAAAAATAAACAGGAAAGTGTATTAAAACTCTTCGATCTGATCGAGGAGGTGAATACCTTTTCAATGAGTTCTGACATATCTTGGGAAGAATGGGATTCTCTCTCAATGGACTCCTCCTGAAACACCACAGCATAATGGTGTATCTGAAAGGAGGAATCGGATCTTGTTGGACATGGTTCGATCCATGATGGGGTTTGCTGGTCTACCGATCTCCCTCTGGGGATATGCACTCGAATCGGCTTGTTACCTTCTAAATAGAGTTTCGAGTAAGTCTGTAACCAAAACACCATATGAGATATGGATAGGATGTAAGCCAGTACTCTCGTACCTTAGGATTTGGAGGTGTCCGGCTTATGTTAAATATTTAATTACGGACAAGCTAGGACCTAGGTCTGACAAGTGTAATTTTATAAGATACCCAAAAGAGACCAAAGGGTATTATTTCTACCTGGCTGATGAGCAAAAGGTGTTTGTCAGCCTTAAGATAATTTGTTTGGAAAAAGAGTTTCTTGGTGAAGGGACTATTGCCTCTAAGGTCGAACATGACGAAGTTCGACAGGTGAAAAAACCAACACAAGTTGCTGAATCTGAATCAGATTTGATTAGATTAGATCCGGAGCTCATTGTTCAAGCACCCATAAGGCAATTTGGTAGAGTACCACATCAACCGGACAGATACTATAGTTTCTTGATCCGAGATGACGATCCTATCGAACTTGATGAAAATGATGAGGATCCGATCACCTACATGGATGCAATGCAGAGACCTGACTCTGAGAAATGGCTAGAGGCCATGAAATCCGAAATGGAGTCCATGAAGGTCAATGATGTGTGGACATTGATTGACCCACCTGAAGGAGTAAAACTCATAGGGTGTAAGTGGGTCTTCAAGAGGAAGAGAGGTGCAGACGGAAAGGTAAAAACCTATAAAGCCCGTCTGGTTGCCAAGGGATATCGTCAATGTTATGGTATAGACTATGACGAGATATTTTCTCCTGTGGTAATGCTCAAATCCATTCGGATTATGCTTGCGATAGCTGCCCATCTGGACTATGAAATCTGGCAGATGGATGTGAAGACAGCTTTCCTAAATGGAGAGCTGGATGAAGAGGTGTATATGATACAACCTAAAGGATTCACATCCACTGAAGAGTCTAAGGTGTGCAGACTACAGAGGTCCATTTATGGACTTAAGCAGGCATCCCGAAGTTGGAACATATGTTTTGATAGAACGATCAAGACATATGGCTTCGTTAAGAATGGAGAAGAGCCCTGCATTTATAAGTGGGCTAATGGTCCAGTAGTGGTATTTCTTGTATTGTATGTGGATGATATTCTCTTAATCGAGAATGATGTCCCTGCATTACAGGGAATAAAGATTTGGCTGTCGTCACAGTTCTCCATAAAAAATTTGGGAGAAGCTTCCTACATCCTAGGGATGAGGATCTATAGGGATAGATATAAAAGGTTGTTTGGTTTATCCCAGTCTACGTATATAAATACTATGCTGAAGAGATTCAGTATGGAGAATTTCAAGAAAGGCTATCTACCGATAGGCCATGGAATTTCTCTCTCGAAGAGGGATTATCCGACAACACCTCAAGAGAGAGAACGTATGGGTAGGATTTTATATGCTTCAGCAGTGGGATCTATCATATACGCCATGATATGTACACGACCAGATGTGGCATACTCACTAGGGGTAGTGAGTAGATACCAATCTGATCCAGGGAAGAATCACTGGAAGGTTGTTAAAACCATCCAGAAGTATTTAAGAAATACTAAGGACCAGTGGCTTGTTTATGGTGAATCAGACTTTAGACTTATAGGGTTTACAGATTCTAGTTTCCAGTCTGATCACGATGACAGCAAAAGTGTGTCGAAATTTATTTTTACCCTTAATGGTGGGGCTATCTACTGGAAGAGTTTCAAGCAACACACAGTGACTGATTCAGTTTGCGAGGCGGAGTATGTCGCTGTATCAGATGCTGCCAAAGAAGCGGTGTGGCTGAGAAAATTCATCATCGAGCTCGGAGTAGCACCCTCCTTTGTTGGTCCAGTTCTGCTCTACTGTGATAACTCTGGAGCCATTGCTCAGGCGAAGGAACCCAAGACACACCTGCGGACGAAGCATATTCCGCGCCGCTACCATCTCATCCAAAAAATTATGGATCGAGGTGACGTCGACTTTCTGAAGATCGACGGAAAGGAGAACCTGGCCGACCCATTCACTAAAGCCATTGCGGTGAAGGAGTTCGACGACTACAAGTCGAAGATGGGTATTAGATACTGCACCGATTGGCTTTAGGCCAAGTCGGAGATTGTTGGGAATAGTATCCCAAAGTCAATCGTCAGTCTGTTGACGGTTGTGCTCATTTTTGTATATGTACATGAATTATGAATTAATTAAAATTATTTTGATATTTTTCATCACAAAATGTTTAATCTTCTAATGAACTCCTATGTTGTGGTGAAGTCCTTAGGACTATTTAGACTCGACAAAGGAGGATTTGTCGTTTAGTCCTTAAATCTGTTCGCGACCAAATGATATGTTGTTACCAAGGATGACAACGTTTATCAAGCATAGGTCGTTGTGTGCCATATAGGTTGGTTGTCCTCTTAACCAATGAGTGTGGAGACACTGGTATGGCATACAGGTGAGATGTAAGGGTACATCTATACTGAACGTGACCGACTCTGGAGCTATTTCTGCTGTCAAGATTTGCGCCAATGGAATATGGGTATAAATGTCCCTCCGACCTGAGACCGCCATGGTGACTTGCAAGCAACTCACTGCACTTAGGCACTGGACTACCTGAATTTTTAATTCAGTGACGGAAGGCTGCTGGGTGTAGTCAAGTACTTGACTTGTCGGTGCGTGTTTCAAGATGGGATTGACCACTCCAGTTTAGGAGCTGTGTACAGTCGTGTTTCAATTTAGCAAAACTTTGGCCAGGGTAGTCTTTGTGAGGAGTCACAGGACTGTTTGAGTTGAGCACGATTCAGATGATTTAATCAGGGTGGACAGTTTAACCCTGAATCGTCCTAAACACAGAGGTCAAAAGGATGAATTATACAGTAATCATATTCACGTAGGTTCTGAGTGTTGCGATTGTGACTATTCGACCTATTCGGTCATCGGGTACCATTGCTAGATGGTCACTTTGATTAGTACAGGAATTGATTCCTGTGCTTCCGGCTTAGGTTCGAACCTACGGGGTCACACACATTAGAGGTTCCTATCTGATCTGATGGCTGATGAAGAGTCCTAATGCTCATGGACTATGAGTCCTACGTGTCTGAAACTCTATGATCGAGAATCAGGATTCTCTGATCATGAGTCCCACACATTTTGGGTACCGGGGTCAAAAGTCCCACTGGTTTGGGATTCTTCAATCAAGGTTACATATCGATGAATTCTGATGCCCCATCGGATTTGGATTCAATCTTTATGAAAGGTTTAATTAGTGATTTAATTGCTAATTAACTCAATTTGATTGAGTAATTATTTTTGGATCAAGTCCAATTGAATTGGATTCAGTTGGGTTTGACCCGATTAGGTTAAGAGTTGACCTAATCGTCGAGATGGTTTGGTCCCTGATTTGATCAGGGGTTGGGCTTAATCAATTCTTGATTTGATTAAGATTTTATTGAACCTAATTAAACCTAATTAAGTTGAGTTTAAATTAGTCTAATTGGGCCTAACTTATTTGGTTCAATTAGGTTGGTTGAAATAATGAAACCACCTTGACCCATTCTCCCTTTGCCACCTCACTTCCACTGCGCCTATTTGAATTCATGAGAAGGAAGTTCTCATGAATTTTTTCTCACGCAAAGCCCTCCTCACACCCTACTTTAATATGCCAAATGAGTGGATAAGGATGATTGGTTGGCCATTCAAATTCAAAACAAAGTTTGAATTTGAATGAGCAACCAATCTTAGCGCCTTGACCTTATCCTCTTTTAGCACCCCATTTATTACATGAGAAAATATTTCTCATGAAATCACTCATGCACAAATTAAGCCACGCCCTCCTCTTCTCATGCCCTTAGTGGATAGGGATAAATTGATTTCCATTTGAATTCAAAATTTGATTTGAATTCAAATGTGCAATTACTCATCTTTATCTTCTCACATGGATAAGACATTTGACATTGTTTTAAAAGGAGGAGAAGAGTGGGGCGTGTGAAAGAAAAAATTTTGGAGAGAAAATCTGGGCGTGAGGAATCCTTGTGTGCAAGGTGAAGGTCTATATCCTTCTGAGAGAAAAAGAAAGAAAAGAAAGAAAAAGTATGCGCAGGGTTTCAGTGAGTTCTTCAGGGTTTCAGCCTGGAGTTCGGGAAGTGAAAAGGTGAGCTACGAGTGTCGTGAGCCCACCAAATTTTAGGAAGATCTTCAACATCCTCTCAAACACATCTGCTGATGATCCAGAGCATCCAAAGAATCGATAGACATCGATCGAAGGAGTTCGATTAGCATCGACCGTCGAAAGGGCTCTACAACGAGCTAGCACTCGTGAGGAGTCGATTAGATCAGGAGTTTCGTGTGGACTATCCACAGAGATTAGACACACTGTGTGGCTACATCGTGATGATCAGACTCTTCCGACGGTGATCAGATTACAGTGATCTACTACCCGCACAAAGGTATTGTGTCCTGAACATATTACAGTAAAGTGTTTACTGTTCAAATTCAAATTTTAAATTTAAATACATGCATGCTATATATCATATTTATATCTTAGTGTAAGATAAATTTTTATTAATTAATTAAATTAATTAATAATTTCTACTGTAAAATAGTAATTTTGAAAAAAATTTTAAAATTACCATTTTACCCCTACACTAAATTTTCCCAAGAAAAAAGAGATCTTTTCAATTGATTTTTATATCTAATTTTTTTTTGTATGTCTCTCTTTAAGTTAGATAAGGGTGAGAAAAAGTTAGAGTCAAATTAAAATTCAAAAGAGTTTGAATTGCAACAAACTTTTGCCCTTATCCTATTTTATCTAGTTTGTGCGACAACTATAAAAAGGCTACAATTTTGTGTGCCATAAGAGGAGAGCTTTTTACCATGAGATATCAGAGAGAAAGAGGGTCAAAAATATCTTTTTGGGATGTTAGGATTGGATGGGTTTCCTTCATTTTTGGCATGAACAAAAGAGGAGACCATTCTCCTCTTAGGTGAGAGACCTAGAACTGTTCTAAGTTTTTAGGTGAGAAAAAAATAAAAGAGAAGACAGTCTTCATCTGATTTTTTTCCACCATCCAGCATTCTTCTCTAATCTATCTTCATTATCAAAAAGGTTCAAGATGATTGAAGTAGGAGATCAAGTCAGATTTGCCATCAGAAGCTGACTGTGCGAGCTAGCACTCTCGTGGAGGGTTGATTGGTCCGAGGGGCTTCGTATGGACCATCCGTAGAGGCTGGATGCTTGTGCGGCTGCTCGACATTAGCGAGAACTTCATACCATACTTACCAACAGTGAAGATTATCAATCCACAAAAAGGTGATGAATTCTGAACTCTACCGACATAATCTAAATGTTAGATCAAATTCAAGACATCGATGTGATCGATGTAGTTTTCTATTTTATTTCAGATTTTATATGTAAATTTTTTATATCATAAATTTTTAATAGTTATTTAGATTTGATCTAAGACATATTTAGAAGATTAAAATATTTAATCTTTTATTATTTTGCTGTAAAATTTTAAAAATACATACTTTGAACTATCCATTTTTTCTATAAGTATTTCTACTTATCCCTCTTGGTTGCTGAGGACTTCATTGCTGGAGGTAGGTGAAGGTAGCTATGATTCTCGATCTCCATTAGGATCTGAGGTCGAGGGGCTATCAGCAGAGTGTAGCTATAGTAGTGCTAGTATGGACTCTTTAGGCGAGGGGCTTTTTCAGGTTGGGAGGATTCTTCGGCTTGGCTTGGGCGTGCATCCTCCAGGGTGCGCTTCTTCTTATTGGAGGCCTGATCTCCTTCTTGTTGATGAGTGATCTGGCCCTCTTCAGCTTGCATGTATTTGCGGGCTTGTGCCAGGAAGTCGACGTAATTTTTCAGATAAATTTCGTCAAGAGAGAAAATGAGGTGCTCATTATGGAGGTCTCTTTTCAAAGCTGACATGGCGATGACTTCATCCGAGTTCCACACTTACAATGTGGCCGTATTAAAATGCACCATGTACTCATATAGAGATTCAGCCTCTCCTTGGCGGATGGAGAAGAGGCTGTCTGAGTTCCTTAGCTGAGCATGATAGTTTTCAAAGTGAGCAATGAACTAGCATTCCAGTTGCTCGAAGGAGTTGATGGACCCCAGTTGAAGATTGGAGTACCAAACCCTCATTGCCTTCCTAAGAGTTGCGAGGAAGGTGAGGCAGAGGAGGGCATTGGAGGTACCTTGGAGCATCATAAGGGTTTTATAGTCCTCCCGGTGGTTGAGCGGGTCGGTGGTGTTGTCATACGGCTCCACTAACAGTATTTTGAATCAATTTAAGATTGGTTCCTGAAGGATGGAATAGGAGAGAGGGGATCATGAGTTGAAATCGAGGTTATGGTCTTCGACCCTCCAACTATCCATCTGGACTTCACCCAAATGGCATTTAATCTCGTGGACCTCCCTCTTGAGGTCATCATCATAGTGAGATCTCTCTGGGCGCATAGAGTAGCCCAATGTTGAGTTGCCATCAGAAGATGAGGGGGAGTGCCGATGTCATCTATCATAGGCTGATCCATAGTGGGATGGAGATCGCCGATCAGTAGGAATAGATCAGCACATCCCCTGAGATGGGGGCTCAAGGGCATCAAATTGGTCCTGGCAACTGTGCCGGGATGGCATCACCTGAAAGGTAGGCTGAGGCACTGCTGCTACAGCTCTGTGATCTATTGCAGTTGCTGAATGGCATTGGTGAGGGCCTGGACTTGACGGACTAGATCATCGAACTCCTATGGGTCCATTGTCACAGGTGGCTGTGCTGATTGTGTGGGCCCATTTGGCGCAGACAATTGGGCAAAAAGTCGATGAGAAGCAACAGAGTAGTTTTGCCACAGCATCATCTCTTTCTCTCTTCTTAATTCAGTTGCTGGGCCCCTCCTTTTAGTGCTAAACTATTGCGTTAAGGCTCTGGAAAAGTTGATGTGGCCGAAGAGAAAGGAGGGCTCCGAGAGTTGATCGCCAAGAAGACCTGCAAAAAAGTCCGCACGCATTGGGGGATGCTCCAATGGGTGACCCTTCGATGCTTAAGTTAGTTAGAGCTTTGAGCATAGTGGAGAGAGAGAATGGAGGAGTAAGCTTCTACTAGTGTAGCAAAACATACCTCAAGGGTCCCCTTCTTACCTCTTTATATAGAGAGATGCTAGAGTTTGTTATGCTAGAATCTAGATTGTTAGGATAGGGGATCTATCCATTACCTAGGTGGTTAGATGTGGGTGTTTGTTATGCCCATGTTTAGAGTTTGTTGGAAAACTCCAAGTAGTGGCCCACATGGCAGGATGGACTGGTGACCTAAGATTGGTGTGTGGCCGAGGCCGAATAGACTGTTAGCTTGAGGTTAGCATATGGGGTCCTCAAGGGCTTGGCCCCATCTATCTGATGTTAGCACCTGAGGTCGATGCATGATCGAGGCCTCAGTTTGGATGTATCTTTGTCGGTGTTGATTACAGGACTAAGGTTCTATCTTGGTCGTGCTTGCTCTTGCATAGATCGTGGGACTCTATCATCCATGATCGTTGTTATTCTAACTCGTGAGGGTGCTGGGTGTCCGACTAGGTGATCGGTAGGACACCGAAGAGATCATTTGACCCTTAGTTCTTCATGACGGTCCTGATGAGTCATCAGCTTGACATCGAAGATGATGTCAGGGTCGGCAGTAGTCTTAAAAGATCAGTGGGCTGAGGTCATCGCAATGTTATTGGATCGGCGGTCATGTGCCGATGTCCACGATGTTGTGGTTGATCGGAAGAGAGGATGAGCTTCAAGAATGGTGGCTGAGGTGGCATATTTCTATAACAATCGATATATAATCATTAGAAAAAGTAACTCCCAATCATGCCCTTTCAAAAATTTATCATATTATGGTTCTATGTTTAAATGTTAATTTAATCTAAGGTTTATTAGTATGCTGATGATATATGCAGGCATGGACAATGAATCCCCTAAGATCATCTGGGGAGAATGTTGAGAATTCTATAAAATTTCTAGATTATACAATCCAAAATGCTTATGTTATTAATGATGTTTGGGCCAAAAGAGTTCATTTCTGAATAAAATGCAATTAACTTTTTTCCCTCAATTTTAGAAGAGTAAACTATCAACATTTATGTATTAAGAGTACCGGTTAAGAATACTACATTCTTTACAAATACTCTAGCATAATTGTTCATATCTATTTTATAGGACTGGAAGTGCATTATCTCTAAGCTCCCGCCAAGAAGGCTATTCAAGAAAAGCCTACTTCTGCTACCAACAATCAAAATTTCAATTATACTAAAGCTCAAAAGTATGGCCATTTGAGAGATAATATTTTTAGCTAATGCTAATTATAATGGTGACATGCACTTTCTATAACTCCGATGTTTTTGAAATAGACTTGTTATGAAAGTATCTAGAAAATTTTGTATTTTTATCTATTGCCTCTTGTTCTAGCAACTTTTTGTTACTTCATTATTCAGTAGCTAGAAATGATATTTGTAACTTTACCAATGCATCTGTATTGCCTAGCTATGCAACCCAAGAGGAGGGGGAGGGTGAATTAGGTTGTTAAAAAAAAATTAAGTTAAGAGTGAACCACAAAAATATGTTAAGAGAGTGAAGTGTAATGGGTAGCAACAATAGTGAACAATGTATGAAATAATGAACTAGTAAGCAAGTGAATAACACAAGGATACAAAAAGAGTAAATAAGTCACCACAAACAAAGAGGTTTTATAATGATTCGATGCCAACCTAGCACCTACATCCACTTTCTAAACTCTTACTTGACAATATAAATTCACTAATCATACATAATGATTACACCATCGGATCCCACCAACCCTTGCTTTTCCAAGCTAGATATTTACTTTTTGGATACAAGCCAACCCAATGCACTTCGATTTAAGGCTTAGATCAGTCTTTCCTAAGTTTTGAAATGTGCCCCCCCCCAAAAAAAAACTTTTACACAAAGCAATAAGCAAGAATAAAAAATATGACAATATAAATCAGGTTTAGCTCCTTAACGAGCATAATGACACTTTAAATCCACTTTAGTCAAGATTGAAGAAGCCCTTAGGAACACCCTCAGATGGAATGGAGAGTTGAATGCACTTTGAGAAGATGGTTGAGCTTGAATTGAATGCTTCTTTGTCTTGGAGTTGAAATTTTTTTGAATACTTTTTCTTTTGATTATCCTTAAGCTTTTCCTTCTTTTGAATGGCTTTATATTTTTAATTAATATTGGAGAGTGAACAATAGCCATTTAGAGTCATTGAAGAGCATTTAATGGACATTTATTGTATCAAAAATGGACTAAAAAATCTAGTCATTATGCAGATTTTTGTCTCAGGGGTCGACCCATGGGCCGTCCCCTGGCATAGGGGTCAACCCATAGGTCGTCCCCTGCAATAGAATAGAAACATTCTGTTTCTATTTTTGGCCTGCCTCACAGTAGGGGTCGACCAATGGATCATCCCTTGGCACATGAGTCAACCCATGGATTGTCCTCTTTTGCATGCTGACCAAAAAATAGGGTGCTAGTGATTCCTTTTAAAAAAGGTCGACCCCTTTTGGCCAGGCTTTATTTTCTTCAATTTTTTACTTCTAAAGCCTTCAAAATTCTCTCCAAATATTTTGAAGTTTTCTTTAATGCTCTTGAGGCTTCCAAAAAGTATTGTCTTGATTTCCAACTTAATGAAATTGTAGCTTTGGCCTTTTTGAAGCATTTTATCAATTCAAAAATTTTTAAATATCCTGAAATACATATTTAAGCTTCTCTAAAAATAAAAATTATTAGTACTCTCCTCAAATATTTTGTAGTTATCAAAATCAATTCTTGAAACAACAATCTCTTTTTTTGATGATGACAAAATATTTGAGTATAAGTAAAAATTATTGAAAATTGTATCCTAAAATCTATCATGTGATGATTGAGTTCATCCTTGTATATAAATTATTGATTATTGAATAATAGTTATCCTGATATTTTTCATCATAAAGTGACATCTTCCTTGAACTCTTGTACTGTAATGAAGTCCCTAGAACTATGCTAGTATACGATAAAGAGAAGATTTATCGTATAGTTCTTAAACAAGTTTGCGATCAAATGATACGTCATTACGGGATGATGAAGTTTATCGAGTGAAGGTTGTTGTGTGCCATATGGGTTGGTTGTCCTTTTAACCAAGGAGTATGATGACATTGATATGGAATACAGGTGAGATATTAGGGTACATCGTCACTGAACAAGTGACTCACATACTGAGCGTTCTGCTGTCAAGAGCTGCTTGCGAAATACATGGATATAAATTTCTTCAGATCTGAGATCACCATAGTGACTTGCAAGCAACTCACTGTTCTTTGATGTTGAACTATCTGAATTTTTAATATAGTGACGGAAGGCTATTGGGTACAGTCAAATACTTACGAAGTCTGTGTGTGGATCAAGATGGGATTGATCCCTCCAGATTATTGGAGTTGATGTATCACTGTATTTTAATTTAGTAAAATTTTGGCCAGAATAATCCATGAGATAGATTTGAAAGGTTGAAATACAATGTGGATGAAGTAATCTCGGTTGACAGTTAATCTGAGACCATCCTAGAGCATCCAGGGTCAAAAAGATGAATTATGTGGTAACCATAAGTATGAGTTCTGAAATATTTTTTTATGATAATTCGATCTATCTGGATGTCGAAAATAATTGCTAGATGGTATCTCGATTAGTACAGAAATTAGTTCCTGTGCTACCAGCTTAGTGTTTGAATCTATAGAGTCATGCACACAAGTCAGACAAAGTAGGAAGGAATTGACCTATGTTTACATGTCCAATCTGAAAGTACTTAACTTGATTGAATATATAAGCTAACTTGATTGAGAATTGAGTTATGGGTCAAACAGGATTGAAGAGTTGATTATCTCTAGCTAGCACTACACATGAGGTTCAGGTTCAATCCCGGAGATGAACAATTTCTATCTATGATCCATGAAACATATGAAAGATTAGATTTAAGTACTAATTAATTTTAGATTAGATCTAAATTAATTATACTTAAATAGATCTAAAATTTAAGTTAGACTTGATACAAAAGTTTTAAAATATTTAGGATTGACAGCTTTTCGAAATTATTTCAAACCGACTTCGAATCGGACTTGAATCGGACCTGTTTTGGATGAGATATGAGTATTCTTATTTGCACTGGGAATATCCACTCATGAAGCTTAACTAAAAATTAGTTTGGTGCTTATTTAGGATATCCCAAGTGGGTGTGAGAGTGGGTGAAAAGTGAATGCCATAAGTGTTGGCAATTATATCTCATGTAGGAGTCCTTTCATGAGTATTGGACCAATTCAAATCAGATTTGAATAAAGAATCCTCCTCTAATTAGGTTATGAGAATCATCTATAAATAGAGAGGGTTTCTACCTATGGATGAGAGAAGAGAATAGAATAGCAAATAAATCAAATTGAGAGAAGAGAAAAAGAGAGAGAGATTGGCATGTGAAGAGAGAGGTCTTTCATCTTCTACATATCTTCCTTTTTTGCTGCCTCATCTTCTTGGACGTGGATCCTTCTTGAGCATCCTACCTACTAGTATAAGGTGTCACATCATCATATCTCATCTCTCGATTGATTGTGTATGCGAAGCTAATTGGATTGGAGTTCATCTTACTTTCCTGCAGCGTTTGACGTGCATGCGAAGTAGAGGGTCTGCATATCCAGGCTTCCACAAAGGTTTATGTCAGATAATTTAAGATTTGATCCCTGGTTCCACTATAATTTAGATAATGATTTGATCTTTAAACAAGTAGAATATTAGAAAAAAATTTTAGATGCAACTTGGGCATTCTGGAGGAAAATTGTTTCCTTCCCTTCAACTGGTATCAGAGCTGACCTGAAATATATGCATACAAAATAAAATTTTTTATGATTATTTATATGAGATATAATTAATATTTTTTTATATAATATTAAATCTCATTTAAATTTATTTATATAAAATTTTTGATCTGATTTTGATTGGATTAGAGGTGCCTAATCAATGGTTGATTGAGATTGTTAAAAATCTGTTATAACAGAATTCTGCTGTTACAGAATTTTTGATAAAAAATAACATAAATTAAAAATTTATTTTAAATTTATTTTAATAATATTTTAATTTTATTTTTTTATAAAGTGAAGATTATTTTAGATTTAAATTGAATCTATTTCGATAGATATTTAGATCTGAATCCTATCATAATTCAGCACTGTGCAAAAATAGATTTTATCAGAAATTAATTTCTTATGCATTCATATTTATATCTAATTATTTTTTTATTTGATATCAAATCTAAAATTGATATTTTATAATCAGTATAAGATAAGTTTTAGATTTGATATGATGTATATGATACATCAAATCTAATTGGATTAAATAAAGAATATAATTGATGAGATCAAGGATATGTTCATGACATAAAATAGTTTTGTCAATAATTGCATGTTGATGTAATTATATATAAAATTAGATTTTAGATCTTAGTAGCCTAATACTTGGATTGATGAGATCACCAGACCATCCGGTCATAAGAGATTGAAGAGATTAATCTTTCTTTTGCCTATTCAATGGATCTTTTATGACGTGTAGGGGTGTCGTTGTGATCCAATTTCATGAAGAAAAAATTGAACAGATTTTTATGTATTATTTTGATCATAAATATATTTAGATTAGATCTAAAGTAATTTATGATTCATTATAATAGGATAAAATTCAGATATAAAATTATTTTAGATCTGAATTACATGTTACATATGATGTAATTGGTATTGATCTAAAAGTTATCATGATACATGAGATGTATGAATAAAGTTTAGATCATACCTATGTATGTTTAATTGTTAAACATATTATAAAAATTTATTTTCATGTATTGAAATATATGGTATGCTTTACTTGAAACTCTTGTAGAATAGTTTTACAAACCGAAACACACATTTCACACACTTAATTTTGAATTAAATTTGAATGATCTAGAATTAAAAATTGAAGATCATTAAGATACCACATAATATGATGAGCAAAGGGTTAGCATGAATCAGGTCATTTTAATGGATTAGACCTAGGGTTAGGAACACATATGGACCAAGTAGAAAAATTAATTAAATCTAATTCAGTATTGAATTAGATTAGATCAGTATTTCTCTAAATCAATCTCAATAGTTGAAGTTTGATCAAGTCCATATATTTGATCCTAATAAATGGACCATGATCATTGCTCCATGGTTGAGCTCGAATCTTCTAATGTGCCAAATTGAAACTAATTAACCAATTGGTGTTTAAGGTAAGTTTGGTAGATTCGATCAAGTGATTTTTAATTGAAAGCTATTCACCTAGATGCATCTACGGTGAGTTAAGGGCAGATCCCTCCAACTGATTTTACTTACCTGATCAACATGGTAGATTATGTTTCGATTAGGTCACTAGTCGATTGGTGCAGACCCATGCCATTAAGGTGAATCAGTGTAACTAATTTAGGTATCTTTAGACCAGCTTGTGTTTAATCCTTTACATGACTTGGTGAAGTCAATATAAAGATTTGCAGCTTGCAGATTGACTTCTTCTCTTATTCTCAGATCAATGAAATCAAATTCTCTAAATTATTAGATCCATAAAGTGATAAAGTTATGAGATAACTTGATCATTGCCTCTCATTAAGGTGTGTGATAATGAGTCTAATATTTCAAATAGGCATTGGAGGCGCCACACGCCTGGTGTCTATTATGTATTGAAATTGTCATTCATCATATGACCATTATGATGTACCTTCAGATCAATGCTCAGAT